>NW_027456927.1:55000-239326 GCF_040206685.1 Ascaphus truei
ACCGGTCAAAAGGGCCGTCCGGTGGGCAGGGCGCATGGGTCAGGTTGACGCCCATGCCACTTAGCATATCTGGGCTACTCCCATAACTTGGTGCCGCTCAGTCTGATTTATGACCAATAAATGTCAATAGACTGGCATCTGTGATACCTCAGAATGCCGGCCGTGTATAACTTATGGGTATCTGGGTCTTTTCATAACTGACACCCTTTTAGACAGGGAGACTCTAAATCTGTGAGACCCCGTTTGAGGCTCCGTCATAAAAATACCTACAGCTCATTGAAATGCCGGTTTCTATACTGCCATCATGTGTCGGTTAGAGGGTATGGCGAGCAATGCATTTTGTCTTTTCGCATGGCAGCCAGGGAATGGCTTGTAAATGGGGAACAAAAACGCCTGGGACAGGGCAACCACAGTAATGCATAGCAAATCAGGTATTAACCCCTTCCCCCCGTCACTGTAACCCTGCAAGAAAAAGCCCTTAAAGGAATACTGACCAATGCAGGATATTAATGTGTATTCCAGGATTGACATCCTAAGGGAGTCAGTACAAAATATTAGAGCAACTATAAAAAGTGCACAATGTGACAAGTGGACACAATATATTAAAAAAGGTAATTAACAATAATATACCCCACAGAAAAAACAGTATACCCGTGCAATTAATTGCTAAAAGCATCAA
The DNA here is from genome assembly GCF_040206685.1 of Ascaphus truei. Classification (NCBI taxonomy): domain Eukaryota; kingdom Metazoa; phylum Chordata; class Amphibia; order Anura; family Ascaphidae; genus Ascaphus; species Ascaphus truei. The sequence goes on from NW_027456927.1 coordinate 55,680, forward strand.
AGAATGAAGAAAAATAAAACCAAGAAATTATAATATGAAAATAATGGGAGTATTTGAATGACGATGCAGGTTTATTGGTAATAAAAAAAATTTGAATAATCAATTGTATGGAAAAGATAGAATACTTGGTGGAGGACTCTGGCAGCTTTTCGTTGGATGTACCACATCCACAGAGAGATCTACAGTATCAGAGAGAAAAGAAAGCGCGCACGCCATGGGTTAATAAAGCAGAAAACTATTTACTGCATCTCGAGTGGTGCGAATTGCACTTACACAATTAGGTAGATAAAAAGCATTGGAGAGAATATGTGGATAATCACCATCCAGGAACCAGGAATCAACCAGAAGATTGTCCATAGGATATCCCAGGAATAAGCGTCCGCACGGGCCGATCGCCAAACAAAGTATGCCACACAAGCCTGCAATTTTACCACCTTCATGTTACATCTCACTTTTTTTTTTTTATATAACTTTGGTTTTATTGATTTTTTCATCATCAGAATACATGTACAACTGATGTATCCGTAAGCATTGTACATAATCACTTTGTTGTACTTTAACATTCGTCCAAACCAGGTATTGGGGAATAGGGGAACATAGGAAAATGAGGGAAGGGAGGGGGGTGGGTGCGGTGCGGGGCTCGCTCCCAGCTGTTCTAATAGTATCTGGGGAGCTGCTTGCTTGAAAGATCCCAGTTCCTGCACCTCTGGGTGCTCTTGCCTGATCGGGGGTCTAGGTTACCTCCTAATATCCTGATCAAGAGTGCTCTTGTCCCTGTTTGTCCCTAGTGTCTCCAATTCTAGGCATTTATCAAGGGAAAACGCATCTACTACTATCAAAGCAGGATGGTATCTCTTTCGACTCCCGGGATGTCCGTCTGGGCCAACCAAGGCGTCCAGGTTTTTAGATAAATTTCGCCAGTGTCATTAACCAAACTTTTTAACTTCTCCATCTGGCATACGAACCAAATTCTATTCCGAATCTTGGCAATTGTAGGAATGTCGGGTTGTTTCCACAATGCTGCGATCTCGCACCGAGTTGCTGTTGCGAAATAGGCAACCAGTCTATTTCTTGCTTTAGTCCACCCCGGTGTCGGTCTATTTAACAGAAACCGCCACGGGTCCAAGGGAATTTTAAGGATAAAGATCCTCTCAAGCCAATCTCTAATTTTTCGCCAAAGCGGTCTAATCCTCGGGCAGGACCACAGCATGTGTAACAGGTCAGCTGTTGCTCCGCATTGTCTAGGGCATAGTGGAGAGTACCCTGAAACAAATTTAGATAATTTCATGGGAGTGTGATACCAGCGCATTAAAACTTTATATGGGTTTTCCCTTAATGTCGTGCAAATAGAGCTCTTAGCTGAAGCCATAATTATCTTAGCCCATTCCTCTGCCTCTAGCACATCTCACTTTTGATGCAGTTTAGTATGTGTGATTGCTGTGTACACATTTGCCACTTTTTAGTGCTTGTGCAATTGGCTCTAATGCTGACTATTTTGTGTGTATGTATGTGTGTATATATAGACACACACACACTTCACTGTAAGTTTTTAATTTGCTATATGTATAATAAATGTGAACTATTTCTTTGACGTCCTGCCTTCTCTGCGCTCCTTTCTTTGTTCTATGACAACTTTTATATGGGGCATTGGATGGCTGAGCATGTTTGGAACAACGGTCGGCTTGGGTCGAGCCGATATACTATGGTCGCTATATCGATGACATTCTTATCATCTGGGATGGTAGTGAGGACGAGCTCATCCTTCCCCTTCCTGGTTTTGACCAAAATGACCTTGGGCTTAAGTTTACCTTTTCCACCCACCCCCTGACATAATCAGTGGATGAAAATCAGGTCATTCTTACTAAGGTACATTTTAAGGATGTAGCCATCAATAGTTACCGTCACACCGATAGTAATCACCATTCTAAATTGCTCAGGAACATTTCTCTCAGTCAATGTAATAGACTGAGGAGGAATTGTTCATCAGACCATTCATTTGAGGTCCAATCTCGACGTTTGAAGGTTAACTTTGCCTAGAAGGGCTATAATAGTGGGTTTGTTGTATCATCTTTCAACAAAGTGAGGGCTTTGGATACATCATTTTTGTTAGAGAAATCTAAATCCAAGAGCAAGTCTGTTTGTGATTGTAGGATTTCTGGTTCTTCTAAAATTAACACAAGAGAGGGAGCCGTGCACACCAATAAGAGATGCAAAAAAAGTTAGTGCAAGAGAATAATTTTAATGACTGGGCACAGTCATATCCATAGCATGCAACGTTTCGGTGCCTAGCATCACCCTGATGAAGGTGCTAGGCACTGAAACGTTGGATGTTATGGATATGACTGTGCCCCGTCATTAAAATGATTCTCTTGCACTAACTTTTTTTGCATCTCTTAGTGGTGTGCACGACTCCCTCTCTTGTATTATATGCAGTTACCCCGACTAGGTCCTTTGCCTGTAGCACCCAATTTCTTTTTGTTTCTTATTATTTGTCCTCATATATTTGGGTCATCCCAATTTGCATAGATCCTGATTTCTTTGTGTTTAGCTATTTCTTCTAAAATTGAGAAACCCGCCCATCAATCCATCAAATTTATGACCAAGTACAACTGTTATTCAAATAAAATCACTAAAGTTCTTAATAAAAATTGGAACGTTCTACTTTATGATCCACACTTAGGCCATTCACTTAATAGACCTGCCAATGTAGTTTTTCACAAGACCTCTGGCCCCTAGTAGGCTGAGAGCATCTAGGAGCTCTAGCTTGGCCCCAGCTGTGGCTTGCTATGGGAATCACATACTGTATGTGGTAGGAATCGGTGCTTAACGTGTAAGCACATTGTTTTGAGTGATTCTTTTTCCTCGCGTTCCCAAGACACTATCTTCCCTGTCAAAAGCTCCATAAACTGCTCAAACACGCACGTGGTTTATCCACTTTCCTGTTCCTGTGGTACTCCGTTACATGGTGTTTATTGATTGGCCTATTGCATGTTAGCATCACGGGTTGCTTAGCAACCCAGGTTATTTAAACCCTTAGTACGGACCAATCAAATAACCCCTGCTGAAGTCATGTTCGTGACGAAATGCATAGGGTCGTCAACAGATGCGGAAGCAGTACTCTGAGCAGCTACACTGGGAGAGGTCAGACCTACTTTAAGTTCATTTGGCAGCAGCTAACTGTGGATTCAACGAGCAGACCATCTACTGGGACATACGTCTCCTGGAGGTTCCCTGGGTGTTTTTGCCACGGTCAAGTCATCTGCTGCTGCCACCCTCCAGCTGATATTCATCCCGTGTGCTGTTGCGGGCTGTTCTTGCAGAGATATAGCTCTAAAATGTGATTTTAAACTCTACCATTGTGAGTGCAAGTCCTAGAGGCTTTTTTATTTTCACTAAATTGTTTTATTATCAAGTTATGCTATGGAGCCTGCTTTTCTTGATAAACAAGAAGCGCTGTGTGCTGGGTGATAATGGTGAAAGGCGGGGTTGCAGACCTGTCTTAGACATGCAAATGAGCATACAGTAATATTTCCATTTGATATATATATATATATATATATATATATATATATTAGCATACAGTGCTCCCACTGCAGCAAGGGATTCTGGGAAATGACATGCAAATGAGCACATAATGTGTCACCTTTTGCCTGGAAAATCCATATATATATATACAGCTCAACTCCCTTATAACGCTTTGCTTGGGGTCCAAAGAATCACATCGCGTTATAAGCGGATCGCGTTAGAAATAATGTACAATTATATGCATTGTACAATATAGTATTTAAGATAAAAATAATCGTGTTGTATAGTATTCATAAATACGAAAATTGGGAGCCACGCTTGCATTGCGTTATAAGCGGATTTGCGTTGTAACGGATCACTTTATAATGGGGTTGAGCTGTATGTATATATATGTGTGTGTGTGTGTGTGTGTTTGTTTGTGTGTGTATATATATATATATATACACACACATACACAAACTCTTCTTTCCCTGTCTCTTCCCCTTTACAATCTATTTTCATTTTCTCCCCAGTCCTGGTACCTGGGATAGCTGCCTGAATCATCACCCACCTGCCCCACCCCGGAGTCCGAGCTGACGGAGCAGGCTGACGTGAGACCAGAAGCTCAGCGCGGGTTCAAGATACCGGGGGGGTGGTGGGAACAATCTCCCCTGAAAACAAGGACAAAATCCATAAAGACAGGAAAAAAACAGAATCAATAAACAAGAAAGAGACATCTCGGGGAGGAGAGAATGAGAGAGAGGTCAGGATGGAAGAGAGGAGACGCCACATGAGGCTTTCCCCCTCTGGAAGACAGACACCCCATCATATTATGGGGCCCTGAACTTTAAAATGGGAGGAGTGGGGCATTATGTTACACCCCCTCCACCCCCCTATGGCTTCTGCCCCTGCTTAAAAGACAATATATGCAAAACAATATAAATATATATTAATTTGGTTTTAATTCCCTTCTTGTAAAACCCCCTCCGTGCCAGAGGAGACTGCCATGTGTTGCTGCGCAATGTGCTGCAGGTCCGTCTGGCGCTGAAGGGGTTAAACAGCCAGCGAGGAGTAAGATGAAATGTTCCCCCTTTTTCTATGGCTTTTGAATATATTTTGTGTTTTTTTTTTTACATTGATTCCCCCTCTCCCCCCCCCCCCCCAAATAAGGTTGAACATGTTCTCGCAAAGGGTTCTGGGTAATCACCGCTTGGCAAGGGGTGGGGTTGGTTGGTCCGTAGGCCGTAATCAGTTGTAAGACAGCAGAGTTTTTGCTCTATTTGCACTGTGGAGGATTGTGGGAAGGGCAGGGGTGCATTGTGGGGGTTGCAGCTCCAGGCCCCTTAAACCCTCCAGGCCTTATGGGTAACTGCAGAAAAGAGTGGGATCTATTAACCCTGCGTGTGGACCCACTTGCTGTCTAATTCTGGCAGCAAAGAGGTTGAAGGGTGATGTGAGGGGACACTTTACCCTTTCAGTGCTGGGTCCTCAAAGCACTTATACAGAATTAATGATGTAGACGCTATAGAACTTTTAAACACCACACTGTGTTTATGTGTGTGTGACATTGACAGACTGAGGGAGTCCCTCATCTTGTGTGTGTGTGTGACACTGATAGACTGAGGGAGCCCCGTGTGTGTGTGTGTGTGTGTGTGTGTGTGTGTGTGTGTGTGTGTGTGTGTGTGTGTGTGTGTGTGTGTGTGTGTGTGTGTGTGTGTGTGTGTGTGTGTGTGTGTGTGTGTGTGTGTGTCACTGACAGACTGAGGGAGCCCCTCGTGTGTGTGTGTGTGACACTGATAGACTGAGGAGCCCCTCTCCTGTGTGTGTGACACTGTCAGACTGAGGGGCCCCTCATCCTGTGTGTGTGTGTGTGTGACACTGATAGACTGAGGGAGCCGTGTGTGTGTGTGTGTGTGTGTGTGACACTGATAGACTGAGGGGCCCCTCTCCTGTGTGTGTGACACTGTCAGACTGAGGGACCCCTCATCCTGTGTGTGTGACACTGTCAGACTGAGAGATCAGGTGTGTATGTGAGGGTCACTGACAGACTGAGGAGCCCCTCTCCTGTGTGTGTGACACTGTCAGACTGAGGGGGGCTCTCATCCTGTGTGTGTGACACTGTCAGACTGAGGGGGCCCCTCTCTTGTGTATGTGACACTGACAGACGGGGGAGCCCCTCTCCTGTGTGTGTGACACTGACAGACTGAGGAGCCCATCTCCTGTGTGTGTGACACTGACAGACTGAGGGAGCGCCTCTCTCTGTGTGTGACACTGACAGACTGAGGAGCCCCTCACCCTGCGTGTCCCTCAGGTCTCCTGAGAGTGAAAGGGGATAACTCTTACAGTTGTTTTTTTAGAATGTCAGAGATCAGCACTTTGGTGACACAAGTGTCAAACAGAAAATACCCTGCACTATTTTGCACAGCACATTTGGTACCTAGAAGCTCAGTACTGGAATAGCAGAGAGTGCTACAGTAACAGAGCTGTGTGTGTGTGAGGGGTCAGTACTGGAATAGCAGAGAGTGCTACAGCAACAGAGCTGTGTGTGTGTGAGGGGTCAGTACTGGAATAGCAGAGAAGCTGCAGTGACAGCCCTGTGTGTTTGATGGCAGAGGGTGCATCTGACATCACTCATTAAGTCTCAGCATCCACAGGTTCTCCCCTCACCCCTTTTCTACTAAAGGAGCTGCAGAACATCGCTCTGCATGTTATATTTCTTTGCTATGCTCTGTGGACCCCTGCAGTAGTGAAGGAGTTAAAGGCAAGCTATGTATATCAACAGTGGCTGCTTCTGACCTGGGAGGGAATAAGAGAGAGTTCTGCCAGCGACAATGAGTTTGTGTGTATATGCACAGGTGTATTATATACAGATATATATATGCACACACTACTCATATATATATGTATATGATATACATACACATAAATATATACACTCATATATTAATACATATGTGAGTGAGGTGTGAGGTGTAATATGTATGTATATATATATATATATATATAATATATAGTTCTGCTGGTCTCCCCACGTACGAGTTACCCAAAGAAGTGAAACAATCATACATCGAATGCAGAACATGAATGACCATAAATAGCAGAAAGCGATCGGCCGTCGGACTGTGGAACGTGCATGGTGCTTCATTCCCTAATCACACACAATCTGTGCTCATCCAATCAGCTTGTGGCTGAGGACATGCATGGCAGAATTAAATATGGCACTCAGGCTTTGGAGGGGGGGGGGGGGATTTTTTGTTTTAGCTTTTTTTTTATACATTTAACCCCTTCCCTCTTTGCTGCGTCTTCCCCCCCCCCCCCCCAACCCTTTTTCCACTGGCTTTAAAAGCCCTCAGTTTGAAGGGGTTGTAAAAGAGGAACAAAGCATATAGAGCGTTAACCCCTTAACCGCTGGGCCCCCTCGGCAGCGACAGGGTTCAAAGAAAAACGCGTTTAAAAAAAAAAAGACAAAAATAAATAAAAACCACACTAGAAATTAAAAAAAAACATTAAAAAAAAGTATATATATATATATATAGCATTAAATATGTACAAATGTTCTTTTTCCTTATTTGCACGAAATTTTCTACCACAGGATGTGCCTTGCCTTCTGACAGAGAATTACATAACCACTGCACAGTGTAAGCTGCATGCTCAGACTTTAATATACAGGAAACATGAGTCTTGTACAGACATTAAACAGTTAATGATTTGAGATTCCTTTATCATTTACTTTATCCGTTTCTTCTGTCCCCCCTCCCTGTGTTTTTTCTCCTGTGTTCTTGACACCCCCCCCCCCCCCCCCACCCCAAGGAGGGAGCAGGCGGCTGTTAACCGTTTATGTGCTGGGAAGGGCCTGCAATGCTACCCCCATCTCCCCCCCCCCCCCCACCCCGGTTTTATAACGCCCGAATTAGACAATTTCTTCTTTTCAGGTAAAGAGAGAGAAGGGAGAGGGGAACGCAGGGTGCAGTGTTAGGTAGGGTTGCCCGGTTTCCATTATTGAACTGGACTGTCCTGTATTTGGACGCTCTCTGGCCATAGTGACCTGACCAGCTTGGGGGGGGCCGCAGGATTTCCACCGAGCAGGGCTGCTGCTACCTCAATCCTGATTAGCTGCTGCTGGGTAATGCATCCAATCAAGAGTCCTTGGAGTGGGGCCAAGGAGAGGAGGAAACAGCATGGAGAGTAGAGAGGTGTGTGTGTGCGCGTGCGTGTCAAGCGCGTCGCACCTTTCACCATTGTGTCCAGTATTTTTGGAGAAGCCGCCTGGCAACCCTAGTTGGCAGCGGGCGAGTGGAGAGCAGGATGCTGTTAGCAGAGAGGGGAGTGCAGTGTTGGCAGCGGGAGAGGGAGGGCGCATGGTGCAGAGTTTGTATAAACCATATTTTCACCCCCAAATACACTTCAGAGGGGCCAGCGATGTGCCAGGGGATTTGCATCTGAAGGGTTTAACCCCACATTACAGCACTGTGACCTATCGTACAGTATGTACCATTTCCCTCTCAGTGCTCACAGGTTTGAAGCCCCTTGCACAGTGATGCATTGCAGGCTCCCGATTGTTTAACGACCAGCGAGGTTAACAGCCGAGTCAACTCCAGATCCCAAGGTCAGGATCATCCAGCCCTGGTTTTATATATTCCACCATTAGAATTCCATATACTGTACCTTCCCCATAACTCCTCCTATTGCCCCATATAATCGCTCCTTATAGCTCCTCATTTTGCCCCATATAACCACTCCTTATAACTCCTCCTATTGCTCTATATAACCACTCCCTATAACTCCCCCTATTGCACCATATAACCGCTCCCTATAACTCCTCCTTTTGCCCCATATAACCGCTCCCTTTAACTCCTCCTATTACACCATATAACCGCTCCCTATAACTCCTATTGCAACATATAACACCTGCCTATACATCCTATTTTGTCCATAAAACTCTGCCTGTTCCCCATAACCGCTCTCTATAACTCCACTTATCGCTCCATATAACTTCTTCCAATAACTCCTCCTACTGCTACATATAACCGCTCCTATAACTCCTACTGCTCCCTATAACTCCTCCTATTACTCCATATAACCGTCCCTGTAACGCAGTTGGAAAAAGTGCTCGACTTTTTAAAATGCCGGCTTTTCCAGCCAATAAAAATCTATTCCAATGGAAGATATAAAACCAGGACTTTAGGATGTCCCGTCCTACCAGTCACCCCCAATCCCTTCTTCCCTTGTAGATGGAAATACCTGTTGTTCCTTTTGTTTTGTTTTCGTCAGTTTTTTCGCTCGCGTCTTCCAAAGCCCCCTATAAAAAAAAATATGCAATTGTCCTGTCTGTCCCAAATCCAGCAGAAGGCAGCGTCTGTTTGCCAGGGGTTTTATTTAACGGGGGGAGAAAGAGGTTACACAAGGGGAAGGAGGTCTGATTTTGGGTGCTGGTTTCTGTATTAAATTAAATACCAAATGTAGGGGTACCCCTCTCCCCTATACCCTTTTTAGGGCTACTATTAACCCCGTTGTAGGCCCTTCTGGCAGCAGAGGGGTAAAGTAACGGGGTGATTCATTCTTTTTCGCCTTTGGATACATCGTTTCTAAGCTGTATAGTTTTTCATGAGTATAAATCTTTTCTTCTGTTTTTGGAGGGGGGTTGAAATGTACGTTACCCTATTTTTTTAAGAACGGACAATTGTTTTTTTGTAAGCGATCGAAGAAAATATGAAAAAAAATATATAAAAAAGAAAACAAACGTTTTTTCTTTATTTGAGAAATTGAGATTTTGTGTTGGTGTGTGTGTTTATATATGCGGTGTGTGTGCTGGGTGTATTTGTGTGTGTGTGTGTATATATATGCGGTGTGCATGCTGGGTGTATTTGTGTAATCGTCATGTAAATTGTGTGTATTTGTGTGTTTGTATATGCAGTGTGTGATTTGTACATTTGTGTATGAGCTTTTTTAATATATGGATTTATGTGTATATGCATTTTGTAATGTTTTGTGTGTATATGCAATGTGTATTTGTGTGTATGTATTTGTCGATGTGAGCTGTGTATTTCTGCATATGTGGTGCGTGATCGGTGTATTTGTCTGTATATATAGTGTGTGATGTGTATGTGACCTGGGTTCCCCGATTGGCCCCTTACCTCCGCTGCCGCTCGGGAGAAGGGGGTTCCGCAGGGACTACAGCCCCCAGAAGGCCACAGGGCTACCAGGCCTGGCCAATGAAGTGTAGAAGGCAAAGTCCAGGCACACGGTGTTCAGTATAACAAATGTAATTCAGCAATTTTTTGTTATATTGAAGACCATGTGCCTGGACTTTGCCTTCTACATGTGATACCCTGGGGTTGTTGTAGGATTGTCCCTGATTGTCAGTGGGCACCAGCAGGTGAAGTTTATTGTGTGCCAGACTGCCTCCTACTACTGGCCAATGAAGTGACAGGATTAGGCAGTTGATACATTTGGAACTCTGAGGCTTGCTGGCAGTTGGAGCTAGGACACAGCTAGGGGAGGTTGTACAGGTGCAGGGGTCTGTGACCCTCTGCACTAGGCCAGAGATCCCCTAGGCCCCTTCTCATCCAAAGCTTGTGGCTGCTGTAGGGAAGGCCCCTTCAGTTAGGGATCCTGCCCCTTTAGTGGTTAGCCAGCTTAGGGCCACAGTAGTTTCATTTGAACTATTGCTGCAGCAGTCTGGGACCAGACTGCCAGAGAGTGAGCGACCATCATTGCAGAAGTCACTCCAGAGGGAGTCATCCCATCCAGCGGAGGATATCGTTGGATCGGCGCATCCCCTGCTTCTCGTTGTTAGCGCGCCTGGGTGTGGACACACTCGACAGGTACCGTTCGCCAAACGTGCACCAACACCGGTATAATAAGATACTGAAAAAATCCAGCACACCCTAATAATAGAATCAAAATCACTGGCAATTAACCAAAATAAGAACATTTAATCAGTGCACAAATGAAACAACAAACTAACAGCTCCACACCAAGAACACAAAATACACATAGGTAGGAACACATATGGGATGTATAGGAGGATAATAGGATAAAGGAAAAATAAAAGGGAAGGAGGGGAAAGGGGCAAAACAACATATAAGTGGGTCAAGAAGGGGAAGTATAGGGGGGCAACGTTTCGGGAATGAACCCTTCGTCAGGCCCATTCCCCTCAGTCCCAAAGGGACCACAGGGTACTTCCCTAGCCCCACAACCCACAGGAAATAGATACAAGCCCCAAATAAAAACAGTAGTAGAAAAATCCTCCACAAATTCTGAATACTCTGATAACAAATCAACATACAATATCCCAATGCTAAATAGCAAAACAAATCCACAGTACAGCCTTTGTATAGAGATAGTATGGGAGTACTAATATGTGATAAAGCAACCAAGCACTTAGCAAGTCAAAAACAGAATAAAGAGGATGCAGGACAAGGTATATGCAACAAGCAAATCAAACCAGACAGTCCTTAGCAATTTGTGCCTGCTCCTCACTCCAGAGAGTGTCTGTTTTTGATTACCGGTATAATAAGGCGCTGATCACGCCTAGAGGGGTGGGCATCTTTTGGGGACACTTATTGGGTTTAGTGACCAAGGGACACCTCTGGTACTGTGGACACGGTATGGGGGTACACGGTGGTGGGACTACGCCCTGCGCGGCGATGTATAGCTGTAACCATTAGTATTACTATTGCATGTATGTGGTTTATGGTTATTGCTCACAGTAAAAGTTATCAGTGTTATTCTTATGATCTGTGGACTGTTATTAATAGTTCCTGCTCGGGGTTATCCCATCCAATTGGGATCCCGTGCGGGTGGAGGCGCTGCCACTCAGTATATTCGTTACCCCAGGCTCCCAGTAGCGGAGTCTCAGATCCCTGTGAGCCGACAGGTACCGCCAGCACCAGTAGACCCTTCACATTAGAGGGAAAGAGGGCTACATGTATGTGTGAATGCTGTGTGTGATCTGTGTGTATATATGTGGTCTTTGTATTTATTTGTGTGTATATATGTGGTCTATGTATTTATCTGTTGGTGGGTAGGATTAATGCAAATCCAGAATCCGGTGCTCAAAAGACCACCCACAAATAATACAGTGATGATATCGAGTTCAATCTTTACACAGCTATGCAGCAGCAGCGGAGATCATGAGTCCATAAACGGATAGAGCAGCGTTGTATCCACACTGTGTGTGATCATGAAGCTGTGTGATTATATATGCAAGCCAAACCCCACTCACAAAGGAGGGAGACTGCCGCAGCTGTCCCGCAAGAGCAGAACTACCGATCCTGTCAATCCACACCAGATATGGAGGGGGTAAGCAGCCAAAACAACTGGCTTAGGACTAAAGCACAATAATGTTGAAGAACTCCCTGTTCTTACTATGCACTCTCCTCCCTCTAGACCCCCTCCCTCCCCCCAGCGAGACGACCACAACCAAGTGTCCAATTGCGTATATATGCGGTGTGTGATATCTTTGTATATGCGGTGTGTGATTTGTTTTCTGTGTAAATGCGGTGTGTTATCTGTGGATTTATCTCTGTGTGTGTATATATACAGTGTGTGTGATCTGTGGATTTATCTGTGTGTGTGTGTGTGTATGCGGTGTGTGATCTGTGGATGTATATGTGATGTGTGTGTTCCGTGGATGTATCTGTGTATATGCAGTGTGTGTTCCGTGGATGTATATGCAGTGTGTGTTCCGTGGATGTATCTGTGTATATGCAGTGTGTGTTCCGTGGATGTATCTATGTATATGCAGTGTGTGTTCCGTGGATGTATCTGTGTATATGCAGTGTGTGTGTTCCGTGGATGTATCTGTGCATATGCGGTGTATGTGTTCCGTGGATGTATATGCGGTGTATGTGTTCCGTGGATGTATCTGTGTATATGCGGATATGTGTTCCGTGGATGTATCTGTGTATATTCGGTGTATGTGTTCCGTGGATGTATCTGTGTATATGAGGTGTATGTGTTCCGTGGATGTATCTGGGTATATGAGGTGTATGTGTTCCGTGGATATATCTGGGTATATGAGGTGTATGTGTTCCGTGGATGTATCTGGGTATATGAGGTGTATGTGTTCCGTGGATGTATCTGGGTATATGCGGTGTATGTGTTCCGTGGATGTATCTGGGTATATGCGGTGTATGTGTTCCGTGGATGTATCTGTGTATATGCGGATATGTGTTCCGTGGATGTATCTGTGTATATTCGGTGTATGTGTTCCGTGGATGTATCTGTGTATATGAGGTGTATGTGTTCCGTGGATGTATCTGGGTATATGAGGTGTATGTGTTCCGTGGATGTATCTGGGTATATGAGGTGTATGTGTTCCGTGGATGTATCTGGGTATATGAGGTGTATGTGTTCCGTGGATGTATCTGGGTATATGCGGTGTATGTGTTCCGTGGATGTATCTGGGTATATGCGGTGTGTGTTCCGTGGATGTATCTGGGTATATGCGGTGTATGTGTTCCGTGGATGTATCTGGGTATATGCGGTGTATGTGTTCCGTGGATGTATCTGGGTATATGCAGTGTGTGTTCCGTGGATGTATCTGGGTATATGAGGTGTATGTGTTCCATGGATGTATCTGTGTATATGCAGTGTGTGTTCCGTGGATGTATCTGGGTATATGCGGTGTATGTGTTCCGTGGATGTATCTGGGTATATGCAGTGTGTGTTCCGTGGATGTATCTGGGTATATGAGGTGTATGTGTTCCGTGGATGTATCTGGGTATATGAGGTGTATGTGTTCCGTGGATGTATCTGGGTATATGCGGTGTATGTGTTCCGTGGATGTATCTGGGTATATGCGGTGTATGTGTTCCGTGGATGTATCTGGGTATATGCAGTGTGTGTTCCGTGGATGTATCTGGGTATATGAGGTGTATGTGTTCCATGGATGTATCTGTGTATATGCAGTGTGTGTTCCATGGATGTATCTGGGTATATGCGGTGTGTGTGTGTGCCGTGGATGTATCTGTGTATATGTTCCGTGGATATATCTGTGTATATGTTCCGTGGATGTATCTGTGTGCATATGCGGTGTGCAATCTGTGTATGTATCTTTGTGCATATTCAGTGTGCACTGTGTGTATACAAGTACAGTACAGTGTATATATCCAACAGAGGACTGGGGATTACTCGCATGGTTCAGTGGCTGGAGTTAAATGCCCTCTGGGTGACGTCACTAACAGGTGGGTCTTATTTGAACTGTGTCATATCTGAGAGATACTTGCTAAATTAACCCCTTCCGTACCAGAAGGCCCTGCGACACTTCATAGGGGCAGCAGCACCTCCGTCTGATAAGTGGGCGTCACAAGGAGGGAATAATTTTAATAGGGTAAGTGGTACCTGCCTCATATTACAATGATGTCTAATTCTGTGAAATCCTATAAGTAAATAGGGTCATCCCCCTCTGATGTGATAAGTCGTTTCCTGTACTGGATTTTTTTTATAAGGTAGTAGGTTGAGTGGCACCCGCCTCATATAATAAGAGGGCTTCTCACGCACCAGATTCCTATAAGTTATTAGGGTAACGCACTCTCTTTTCACCTGCGGGTGGTGCTACTGACCCCATCAGTTAATGGGCACCTTATCCCAACAACTACACACAAAGAAGATCCCGACCACGTACTGATCAATCAACCTCTTTATAATCTTCTGCATTTAGATTACTTACAGTGCATACGTGCCAAAATACCCAGTCTAATGCTATCCGCGGTGATTCCTTCCCATGTGCTTGCATATTTACAGCCTGGGCTGCTGACTCCTCCCAATGCAATCGCCGGGTCCCGCTGCTAGCGGGCTGGATTTTAACAGGGGGCCCGATCCCTCTTTTATTCGGACAGGGTTTCCTGAAGAGGCCTCTTTACTTCATAGCTAAAAGAGGCCATGGGGCGGGACATGGGATTACTCCGGCCCCCTGCCACAGAGGGTGCGTGCACAAAAGCCCTGTTACATTGTTTTTTATTATGGTGTGGGGGAATGAGATGTAATTCCCACCAGCAAATAATAATAATAATAATATTAATAAAAGCAATTAATAAAAACACCTTAATTGTCCGGAAAAAAAAATAGCATTAGTGGTTGATATTCAGCCCATTACACGCCGCTGCGCTCCAGCTCACTCCGGTCACTAGTGGGACAGCCCCTTTAAACGCCCCTTTTGTCGGTTAAAAAAAAAGTGTCATAAGAATCATTTACTTTTTAAAAACATTTTGATTCTCAGCTTTTTGCTCCCCCCCTCTCCCCCCCTCTCCCCCTGTCCCCCCCACCCAAAAAAAGATAAGAAAGAAAAACAAAAAATGCATTTGTGAGCAGCATTATCCCTTTCAGTTCCGGAAAAGCCTGCTGCGGCTCTCTGGCACTGACGGGGTTAAGGGTCCGTGTTACATGGCGGTGACCTTCTGCTGCTGCTCCTTCTCCTCGTTCCCTTGCCCTTTCTTTCCTTTCTCCCTCTCCTCCTCCTCCTCTTCCAGGGCGTTGTTTTCATACGCGTTCATCGCCGCCCTGCGGGTGAGACAGGGAAGGACGCCATGAGGTGACCAGAACAGGCGCCACTCTCTACGCTAGGACAGAGGACGGACGGGCAGGGGCACTGGTCTTTGTGGTGGGAGTGGGCAGGGAAGCCTTTAATCAACCATGAAAGAAGTGGTACCATGTAATGCCCACACCTTATAATTAAAGGGACGGTGTGTAACGTTTCGGGAGGGGAGGGGGGGGGGCGTCCCTTCGTCAGATGCTCCTGATTAATAAGTCTGTATGCGGAGAATAAATCTTCTATTCCTATATTGCGACCATGTTCTAGGCAAGGAAGGGCTCCCTGCCACTGTCTCCATACTAACAGCAACGGCACCAGCAACATAGAAGATTATATATATATATTATATATAGAAGAATAGATAGATAGATCTCCTTTTTTCAAATCCTTATCTCACTGCTTCAAAGCGGCGGGTGTGTAGGATTGTACATAAGGCCGCGTTTATAGAGGCCGTGCGTGACGGAGCGCGTGAAGTCACCGTGCCTGTCGCTCCCGCGAAACCTGCACCGAGGTTCCAGGCGATGGGGAGGCGTGGCGGAGGAGGGGCCATGACGTCACGTGAGTGGTTCGCCCTCATTGGCTGAACCGCGCCCGTGACCCGGCTGTCGCTCAACAAAGACAAAATTGTCTGGCCGAGAATCGCGCGCGCACTCGCGCTTCATCGGTCTTGTGCTCTGTGGGCGGCCTCATATAATAAAGGCTTGTTGTTCGCGCCGCGCGGGCACCGTCGCTGCCACTACAAACGCGAGCTAAGAAAGCGGTGCTACTCTTTAATGATCTCTACCCCACACCCAATGCCCTCTAGGACTGGCCCTACCTTTCTTTCTTAGGATCTTCCTCGTTATACACCTGTCTGTAAGAGAGAGACGTAGTTAGTAGGACAGAAAGGTTTTTTTTTTATATGGGGCATAGAGGGGTGTGCGGGTGATGTACAGAGGGATATGGGGTAATTTGGAGGGTATGGGCAGTGGATTAGTTGGTAGATATGGCATGGTTAGATGATGCTCAGGGAATAGGATCTGGGTGTGTTACACTTACAGTAATGTTTGATGCATGCGTGTCGGTATTAAGGGAGTGTTAGTGGGTTTAAGAGTATTATTTGAGGGGATGGGATAGTGTTGTGGGTATTCTATGACAGGGATTTAGAGTAATGTTTAGGTTATGAGGTGTTCGTGATTATGTGTAAAATGTTCAATGGGACTGTAGTACTGTTCAAAGGGTATCAGAGTAATGTTTGGATCATGAGATTTATGGTGTCTGGGGTAGGTGTTGGGGGGACTATCAGTATTACGGGTTGTCGGGCGGCGAGGGGGATGTTTGGTTGGTGAGGGAGTGGGGGGTTAAAGCTGCAGTTCAGTCTTTTTTTTTTTTTTTTTTTTTTTTTTTTTACTTCAATAGTTTCATGTGTGCAATCTCTAATTAGCTAAAGAACAGTATAGCTGCAGCTCAATTCGTTCTCCATGTATTGATAGGCGAAATTTGGTGACATAATTAGAGCTGGCATATGTTTTTATTTGCTTCTGTCAGTCAGTGGAAGCTCATGAATATTCATGAGCACTCCTGCACTGACATGTGCTAGAGGGAGGGCAGGGCTGACAAAGGGGTGTGCCAGGGCTTGTGACAGGACATGAAGGGGCAGTGCCTTAGCAAATGCTTGTTAAAATAGAATACAAGAAAATTGGTCTTTCAAAGTTGTTTTTGTAAAAACAGAAAATGCTAAAAGTATTTTTTCTTACTACAGAACTGATTTATTAAAAAAAACACACATGCAGAATATTGACTGAACTGCAGCTTTAATAGGGGCTACAAGTGTGGGGGAGTATAAGGGGGATGGGGAGATAGTTGGGGGGTAGGGGTATATATAATTGAATGTTACAGGGGGTAAAGGGGTAGTTGCTGGTGTGCATGTGTGTGTGTGTGGGGGGGTGGGGGGGCAGTACACACTTCTCCTTTGTGCACCAGAGTCTGTTAACGAGCATCAGGACAAAGACGATGAACAGGAAAACGACCATCGCTGTGAGACCAAGTAACCAGGGCTGCAGTCCGCCGGATCCCCCTCCTGACGAGGCCCGGACTGAGTCTGCAAGGGAAGGGCGGGTACAGTGGGCAGTACCAACCTCACACACAGCACAGGCAACGCTAGCCTCCACATATCGCACACAGCACAGGCAGTGTCAACTTCACACACAGCATAGGCAGTGCCAGCCTCCCGCTATTATACACAGCACAGGCAGTGCCAACCCCCCTATTATACACAGCACAGGCAGTGCCAACCCCCCTATTATACATAGCACATGTAGTGCCAACCTCCCCCTATTATACACAGCACAGGCAGTGCCAACCTCCCTCTCATACACAGCACAGGCAGTGCCAGCCTCACTCTCATACACAGCACAGGCAGTGCCAGCCTCCCTCTCATACACAGCACAGGCAGTGCTAGCTTCCCCCTAATATACACAGCACAGGCAGTGCCAACCTCCCTCTCATACACAGCACAGGCAGTGCCAACCTCCCTCTCATACACAGCACAGGCAGTGCCAGCCTCCCTCTCATACACAGCACAGGCAGTGCCAGCCTCCCTCTCATACACAGCACAGGCAGTGCCAGCCTCCCTCTCATACACAGCACAGGCAGTGCTAGCTTCCCCCTATTATACACAGCACAGGCAGTGCCAACCTCCCTCTCATACACAGCACAGGCAGTGCCAGCCTCCCTCTCATACACAGCACAGGCAGTGCCAGCCTCCCTCTCATACACAGCACAGGCAGTGCCAGCCTCCCGCTATTATACACAGCACAGCCAGTGCCAGCCTCCCGCTATTATACACAGCACAGGCAGTGCCAGCCTCCCGCTATTATACACAGCACAGGCAGTGCCAGCCTCCCTCTCATACACAGCACAAGCAGTACCAACCTCCCCCTCACACACAGGAAGGGGAGGAGCTGTGGGCCAAGATGGCGGCAGACCCTGGAGGAGGGAGAGGAGTTGGAACCAGGTCTCAAGCTAATCTGAATGCGGATAAGAAAGTTTCCCTGGGAGCTAAAGTGCAGACATGTTTGCAAAAGAAAGAGTCAGAAAATATGGAAAAAGAGATGAATGAAAATGTTGGGCAGAAAGAAGCTGAAATGGAGAATACTGAAAGTTCTCAGAACCAGATGGGTAAGAGAACTGCGGCTAAAACCAGCTCAAGGTCTAATGAAGCCAGGAGTAAAAGGCAGGCAGAAAAGGAGACTTGGGGTCACAGAAATTGTTATCCCACAAATTTGTAAGGACATACGCACTAATGCACAGGCAACTGCAGCTACATTTGACATAGAGACCCCGCAAGCAACTGCACCTGACACAGTGACCCTGTATACAACTGTACCTGATACAGAAACTCTGCATACAACTGTACCTGACACGGAGACCCTGCAAGCAGCTGAGGGTTACAGACAGGTGCAGGAATTAGCAGCAACAACCAAGGCAGACACAACAGCCCAGGCTGAGAGCCTGAATAATGCGGACAATACACCTGAGACAGAGCAGCAAACAGCCCAAGCACAGGAAGAAGTGGCTGAAGCAGTAGAGGCTTTTGAGGCACAAGAAATGGAGATTCCTAAAGTGGGAGAGAAATCCATACAGCCTGCAGCAGCACCAAAATCCTTAGCAGAAACAGGAGCGGCAAAGGCAAAGTCCTTAGGTGAATCAGGAACTGCAGCAAAACCAACAGATGCGGCTGAGCCAGCTCCCCCCCAGCAGTCAGCATGGAGTACAAGACGCCCAGGTACATCTTATATGTAATTTGATGATGCCAGAAAGCGCAGGAACGTAGTCAGACTGCATTATTGTGGGGATATGGTTCCTATACCGGACAGATTTGTTATAGGAAAAGACTTGAACAAAGTTTCTCTTTGCTTCCAACCCAGTGAAGTTTATGCTTTGTTACATGCTCCTAATGGCAGAAACTATGAAGTTAGCTTTAAGACACCAGAAGGGCTAGAAAAATTCTGGTTTTGTTACAGAGAAGAGAAGGATAATCCAGAATGGGAATTCTTTAAAGTTATCCAAGTATCTCGCCCTGTGACCGTGGAAGTGAATATTATCTTTGATATTGAGACTGTAGCGGTAGAAGATATACGTTTTTGGCTACAAAGACAGTGCGATATTCAGTCCGGTCCAGTGAAAAATATGGATGCTGAAGGTTTCTGGAATGGGGGCTACAAGTTTAAAGTTAAGCTCAGGTACACACACAATGTGGCATGTCACCTCCCAAACGCCATATATATTGGAAGGGATCGCGGGCGATGTTTTTATTGGGGACAGCCTAAAAAGTGTTTTAAATGTGTTTCCCCCAGGCACTTAAGCTCAGCATGTGACAAAATCAGGTGCGCTTTATGTGGTTCTATTGGTCATCACAGCTCTGAGTGTGACAAGGACATTGTCTGCAACCTGTGCTATAAATGTGGTCATTCCTATAAAGATTGCCCAGAAGCCGAGCACAACCATTATACGCAGAAGGAAATGTGTAGTGTACAGAATACAGCATCTCCTAGTGATAAAGAGAATATCACAGAGTCATCAGAATGTCTTCAACTTGCACCTGCAGAAGAGGTTTTAAAGTCTCTGGGTCTGACATATACGCTTCCAGCCCAAAGGGGGGCAGACGGAGAGCACAGGAGCGATCTGAGTTTTGTACCAAACACAGAGAATTCTACTCAGGAAGGTGATGTACCCCGCAAGGATGGCGGCGAACCCTGCAAAGATGGCGACGAACCCTGCAAAGATGGCGGCGAACCCTGCAAAAATGGCGGCGAGCCCTGCAAAGATGGCGGCGAACCCTGCAAAGATGGCGGCGAACCCTGCAAAGATGGCGGCGAACCCTGCAAAGATGGCGATAATGAATGGGAAACAATAACAAATAAAAACAAGACTGCCCAAACCAGCTCAGCTAGAAAGAAAACTACAGAAACTGTCCAAGAAGAGATCTCGCTGCACAATAGTTATGAGGTATTGGAGGAAAAGTGTTGGGGTGAAAAGATGGATGACGCAGACCCCGATATGTCAGACAGTCAGATCTCGCAGCAGTCTGGATCTATTCAGGACATTGAGATGGCCGGACAATCAAATAAGAGAAATCTGCCATCAGAGAGTCCCCCCGGGAGAAAGAAAATGGTCAAAAAGAAAAATGGTGCAAAAAAAAAAGGGTGGTGGTGATTCACTAAATATGCCAAAGTGCCCCTCTCCGCTGAAGGCGGCAACTAATTAATGTGAATAGTATTAAGGGGAAAAAGATACAGACTCAAGTCTTTTCTAATCTAAAGGACATTAAGAATTAGATTTTCTTTTTGCAGGAAACTTGCTTGATTACTTTGTGTTATTTATCTATAAGATGTAAAGTGTGTATATACCAGAGGGAATCTGAGAGGTTGGAGAGATGCGTTTAGATATCTTTGAAAAGGGAATTCTCTAAGATAAATGTAATGTTTATGTCATTCTCTGGATGCTATTCTGTAAGTATTGTATTTGTAAATATTTGTATTTTGTATTTCAAATAAAAAAAGATTCCCCTCACACACAGGAAGGGGAGGAGCTGTGAGACAAGATGGCGGCAGACCCTGGAGGAGGGAGAGAAGTTGGAACCAGGGTTCATGCTAAACTGAATGCGGACAGGAAAGTTTCCCTTGAAGCTAAAGTGCAGAAACTTTTGCAAAAGAAACAATCAGAAAATGTGGAAAAAGAGATGCATGAAAATGTTGGACAGAAAGAAGCTGAAATGGAATATACTGAAAGTCCAGCTCAGAACCAGAAGGGTAAGAGAATTGCGGCTAAAACCAGCTCAAGGCCTAATGAAGCCAAGAGAAAAAGACAGGCAGAACATGAGAGAAGGAGACTGGGAGTGACAGAAATTGCTATCCCACAAGTTAGTAAGGAGATACACACTAATGCACAGGCAGCTGCAGCTACACCTGAGACAGAGAACCTGCAAACAACTGCACCGGAAACAGAGAACCTGCAAACAACTGCACCGGAGACAGAGACCTTGCAAACAGCTGAAGGAAGCGGAAAGATGCAGGAATTAGCAGCCACACCCAAGGCAGACACACTGCAAACAGCCCAAGCTGAGAGCCTGAATAATGCTGGAAATACACTTGAGACAGACCAGCAAACAGCCCAAGCATAGGAAGAAGTGTCTGAAATAGAAAGGGCTGAAGCAGTGGAAACCGCTGAAGCAGTAGAGGCTTGAGGCACAAGAAATGGAGATTCCTAAAATGAGAGAGAAATCCATACAGCCTGCAGCAGCATCAAAACCCTTAGCAGAAACAGGAGCGGCAAAAGCAAAGTCCTTAGGTGAAGCAAGAACAGCAGCAAAACCAACAGGAGCGGCTGAGCCAGCTCCCCCCTCCCTCCCCCCCCCAACAGTCAGCATGGAGTACAAGATGCCCATGTACATCTCATATGTCATTTGACGATGCCAGAAAGTGCAGGAACATAGTCAGACTGCATTATTGTGAGAATATGGTTCCTATACCAGACAGATTTGTTATAGGAAAGGACTTGATCAACATTTCTCTTGACTTCCAACCCAGTGAGGTTTATGCTTTGATGCGTGCCCCAAATAGCAGGAACTATGAAGTCAGCTTTAAGACACCAAAAGTTCTTTCAGATCTAAGGCTGTCCCACATTTTAATCTGGTCTGTAACAGTTTCATACGCCCATAATATAATCTTTAACTGTGCACGCAATGTCTTGTATATAATGTATACCCTGCTCATTTATTTAACTGTATTTTTAACCATGTATTATATGTCTTAACTCTGTGCCCAGGACATACGTGAAAACGAGAGGTAACTCTCAATGTATTACTTCCTGGTAAAATATTTTATAAATAAATAAATAATAAATAAACGGGCTAGAAAAAAATTCTGGTTTTGTTACAAAGATATCCAGAATGGGAATTTTTTTAAGTTATCCAAGTATCTCGCCCTGTGACCGTGGAAGTAAATATTATCTTTGATATTGAGACTTTAGCGGTAGAGGACATATATTTTTGGCTACAAAGACAATGTGATGTTCAGACTGGTCCAGTGAAAAATATGGCTGCTTAAGGTTTCTGTAATGGGGCTACGGGTTTAAAGTTAAACTCAGATACACACACAACGTGGCATGTCACCTCCCAAACTCCATATATATTGGAAGGGACCGCGGGCGATGTTTTATTGGGGACTGCCTAAAAAGTGTTTTAAATGTGATTCCCCAAGACACTTAAGCTCAGCGTGTGATAAAATCAGATGAACTTTATGTGGTTCTATTGGTCATCACAGCTCCGAGTGTGACAAGGATATGCTATAAATGTGGTCATTCCTTTAAAGATTGCCCAGAAGCCGAGCACAACCATTATAGACAGAAGGAAATGTCTAGTATACAGAGTACAACATCTCATGATAAAGGGAGCGGAGTCTTCGGGGTGTCTTGGGCTCACGTCTGTGGAGGAGGTTTTGGGGTCTTTTGGTCTAGAACGTGCACCTCCGGCCCGGGGAGAGTCAGATGGAGAACACAGGAGCGGTCAGAGTTTTTTACTAGACACACATAATTCTACTCAGGAAGGCAATGTACCTAGCAAAGATGGCGGCGAACTTTGCAAAGATGGTGATGATGAACAGGTAACAATGAAAAGGAAAAACAAGACTGCCCAAACCAGCTCATCTGGAAAGAAAACTACAAAAACTGGAGATAAGGAAACTGTCCAGGAAAAGATCTCGCTGCAAAACAGATATGCGATATTAGAGGAAGAGTTTGGGGTGAAGAGATGGATGACGCAGCCCCCGAAGTGTCGGATAATTAGGCCCCACAGCAGTCTAGATCAATCCAAGACATTGAGATGGCCGGCCATCAAATAAAAGAAATCTACCTTCAGAGAGTTCACAGAGAGATGTATATATTATACACAGCACAGAGAGTGCCAGCCTCCCTCATACACAGCACAGGCAGTGCCAGCCTGCCTCTCATACACAGCACAGGCAGTGCCAGCCTCCCCCTCATACACAGCACAGGCAGTGCCAGCCTCCCCCTCATACACAGCACAGGCAGTGCCAGCCTCCCTCTCATACACAGCACAGGCAGTGCCAGCCTCCCTCTCATACACAGCACAGGCAATGCCAGCCTCCCTCTCATACACAGCACAGGCAGTGCCAGCCTCCCCCTCATACACAGCACAGCCAGTGCCAGCCTGCCTCATACACAGCACAGGCAGTGCCAACCTCCCTCTCATACACAGCACAGGCAGTGCCAGCTTCCCCCTATTATACACAGCACAGGCAGTGCCAGCCTCCCTCTCATACACAGCACAGACAGTGCCAGCCACCCACTATTATACACAGCACAGGCAGTGCAAGCCTCCCTCTCATACACAGCACAGGCAGTGCCAGCCTCCCCCTATTGTACACAGCACAGGCAGTGCCAGCCTCCCTCTCATACACAGCACAGGCAGTGCCAGCCTCCCACTATTATACACAGCACAGGCAGTGCCAGCCTCCCACTATTATACACAGCACAGGCAGTGCCGGCCTCCCTCTCATACACAGCACAGGCAGTGCCAGCCTCCCCCTCATACACAGCACAGGCAGTGCCAGCCTCCCTCTCATACCCAGCATAGGCAGAGCCAGCCTCCCCCTATTATACAGAGCACAGGCAGTGCCAGCCTCCCCCTATTATACACAGCACAGGCATTGCCAGCCTACCTCTCATACCCAGCATAGGCAGAGCCAGCCTCCCCCTATTATACACAGCACAGGCAGTGCCAGCCTCACCCTATTATACACAGCACAGGCAGTGCCAGCCTCCCCCTATTATACACAGCACAGGCAGTGCCAGCCTCCCCCTATTATACACAGCACAGGCAGTGCCAGTCTCCCCCTATTATACACAGCACATGCAGTGCCAGCCTCCCTCTCATACAGAGCACAGGCAGTGCCAGCCTCCCTCTCATACACAGCACAGGCAGTGTCAGCCTCCCTGTCATACACTGCACAGGCAGTGCCAGCCTCCCACTATTATACACAGCACTGGCAGTGCCAGCCTCCCTCTCATACACAGCACAGCAGTGCCAGTCTCCCCCTATTATACCCACACAGGCAGTGCCAGCCACCACCTATTATACACAGCACAGGCAGTGCCAGCCTCCCCCTCATACACAGCACAGGCAGTGCCAGCCTCCCTCTCATACACAGCACAGGCAGTGCCAGCCTTCCTCTCATACACAGCACAGGCAGTGCCAGCCTTCCTCTCATACACAGCACAGGCAGTGCCAGCCTCCCACTATTATACACAGCACAGGCAGTGCCAGCCTCCCTCTCATACACAGCACAGGCAGTGCCAGCCTCCCTCATACACAGCACAGGCAGTGCCAGCCTCCACCTCATACACAGCACAGGCAGTGCCAGCCTCCCTCTCATACACAGCACAGGCAGTGCTAGCCTCCCCCTCATACACAGCACAGGCAGTGCCAGCCTCCCCCTCATACACAGCACAGGCAGTGCCAGCCTCCCCTTCATACACAGCACAGGCAGTGCCAGCCTCCCCCTCATACACAGCACAGGCAGTGCCAGCCTCCCCTTCATACACAGCACAGGCAGTGCCAGCCTCCCTCTCATACACCGCACAGGCAGTGCCAGCCTCCCTCTCCTACACTGCTCAGGCAGTGCCAGCCTCCCTCTCATACACCGCTCAGGCAGTGCCAGCCTCCCTTACAGGCGGTTTTCTTACCCTGCTGCGCCATAGTGGAAGTGATGAGCATCAACCCCAACAGGACTGACGTGAGGGAAGACATTGCAACACTGGAGAAAACCAAGGAGAGTGTCAGTCCAACTCTGCACAGAGTGCCCAGATCTGGACCCTACCTCATAGGGCGCTCTGCTCCCTGCACCTCCCGCTCAATTAATCAATCGCCAATCAGCGGTTTTATGGCTGCCCCGGGGGTAAAATCCACTGTATCTAAATCCATGGCAACAGAGTAACCTTTTCCCAACCAGAGACCTATGTGTCCCCAGGCAATGAGGCACCACAGGAAGTCTGTTACCATTTAATACATCCTCCGAGAGTCTCAGTATTATAGTAAAGAACAGGCTGTTCATTATCAGTGTATAATAATAATTATTATTATTATACAGTGCAGCATGTTTATTCAGTGTATAGATACTCGTCAGCATTATACAGTGCAGCGCGTTCATTATCAATGGATATACTCTGCATCGTATATATCACAGAGTATGATCAGTGTGTGGATGTAATCTGTATCATTATACAGTGCAGCATATTCATTATTAGTGTATGGAGATACTCAGCAAAAATACACAGTGCTGCATGTTCATTATTTGGGTATAGATACAGATACTCTCACCATTATACAGCGCTGCATGTTCTCCATCAGTGTATAGAGATACTCAGCATAATTATAAAGTGCAGCATGTTTGTTATAAGTGGATGGCGATACTCAACATTATTATACAATGCAGCATGTTCAATGTTTATGTCTTCTTTCCAATGCAGAATAATGTGTGCTCCTGAGCTTCACTGGCTGCCACGAGGGGGTTAAGCATCTTCCCTCTGGACTTTGCCTGTTAAATGTCTTATCACCACAGCAACTGATTCAAACTGTAATCCATTGTGAACCTTAAACTTGTTATCCTTGCTAGACCCCGCCCCCCTCTCACCTAGACAGGTATCTAGAATCATCTGTACCGGTACTCAGTAACCCCTGCTTTTCACCTGTACCGAAAATCCTCTGCTCACTTGTACCCAGCTCCCCCAGTTCACCTGTACCCAGAAACCCCTGCTCTTCTGTATCCAGAATAAGAGGCTTACCTGTACCTTGAATTCCCTCTTCACCTTTACCAAGAATCCTCCACTTTTCTGTACCCCGAATCCTCTGCTCACTCACTTGTACCTAGAATTCCCTGCTCACCTTTTCCCAGAATTCTGTTCACCTTCACCCAAAATTCCCTGCTCACCTGTACACAGAATCTTTTGCTCACCAGTACCCGGAATCCCCTGCCAACCTGTACCCAGAATTGCAGGTTATCATGAATCCCCTGCTGACCTGTAACCAGAAGCCCTGGCTCATCTTTAACCCGAAGCCCTTGCTCACCTGTACTTGGAATCCTCTGATCACTGGCATCCATAATTCTCTGCTCATCTTTACAAATAACCCTGTTCCCCAAATCCTTTGCTCACCTGTACCAAGAATCCACTGTTCACTAGCACCCAAAATCATCTGCTCACCTCTACCCAGAATCCTCTTCTCACCCGTACCCAGAATCTTTTGCTCACCTGTGCCCAGCATCCTTTGCTCACTGATTACCCAGAATACGCTGCTCATTGTGACAGGGCATGCTTTAGCAAATGCGAGTGTGGGTGTGTCTGTGTGTCCACAAGGCAAAATATTTAATTTGTTTCACATTTTTATATATATATATGAATTAAATCAGAAAATTGTGTGTGTGTAGCATAGAGGGGCAGTGGGTACAGGAAGCAGAGACAGAGCGATGGGCAGTGGGTACAGGAAGCAGAGACAGAGAGATGAGCAGTGGGTGCAGGAAGCAGAGACAGAGAGAGGGGGCAGTTTGTGCAGGAAGCAGAGACAGAGAGGGGGCAGTGGGTGCAGGAAGCAGAGACAGAGAAGGGGCAGTGGGTGCAGGAAGCAGAGACAGAGATATGGGCAGTGGGTGCAGGAAGCAGAGACAGAGAGATGGGCAGTGGGTGCAGGAAGCAGAGACAGAGAGGGGGCAGTGGGTGCAGGAAGCAGAGACAGAGAAGGGGCAGTGGGTGCAGGAAGCAGAGACAGAGATATGGGCAGTGGGTGCAGGAAGCAGAGACAGAGAGATGGGCAGTGGGTGCAGGAAGCAGACAGAGGTGGGCAGTGGGTGCAGGAAGCAGAGACAGAGAGAGGGGCAGTGGGTGCAGGAAGCAGAGATAGAGATATGGGCAGTGACATCCCTTGAAGAAGTGCGCGTATGCGTACGAAACGCGTCGGGAAGTTTTGAGTGTTTTTAGAGCCTTGTCCTGGCCTGTGGAGAAGTTTGCAGTTTGCAGTTCAGCAGTGGAGCCGTGGTGTAATCGTGGTGCACCTGCGGAGGAACAGTGAAGGAGGAACGTCTGCGGTGGGACTTTAGTGGTCGTGACGTCACATCCGCCCGGAAGTCCTGTTATTCGTGTGACCCACCTTCCACCTCTGTCACGTGAGGACGCCAGTGAGAGTGCTCCGGTCGCCATCTTGGAAGCCCAGCAGCATGTTTCCAGTCTGTTGCCTGTTTAAATCTAGCATCTTGTGAGTAGGGTTTTTAATTTTACCCCTCCGGATGCTTGTCACTTTCACCCTCCACACCCAGTAATAAATTAGCTTTGTCTTTATTTTTAAGCCGTGCTAGTGTATTTTCGTTTGTCTGTCTTGTTTGTCTTGTGTTGTTAGTCTGATTTTTAGTCTCAGTGTTTTGACTTACTGCACCATAATTTGTTCTTTTTCTTTCTCCACATATCACTTCGTCGATGTGAGAATCCTTGATTACCAGCCTTACTAGGACTCCATTTGGACTATACACCATTTTGGTTTGGTTTTCACTTTATTATTTGTGGCGCCGGTTCACTCCTTTTTTTCAGTGGGTGCAGGAAGCAGAGACAGAGAGATGGGCAGTGGGTGCAGGAGGCAGATGGAGAGGTGTAGTGGGTGTCAGCGGCAGATAGACAGAGAGAGCCAGTGGGTGCATGAGGCAGAAAGCTAAAGGGGAAGTGGGTGCAGGAGGCAGAGACAGAAAAGGAGTGGATGCAGGAGAGGGAGGGCAATGGGCAGAGAAATCCAGTGGTTGCAGGAGGGAGAAAGACAGATGGGCAGAGAGGGGGGGGCGGGGGCTTTAGTGTGTAAACTAGGGAGAGACAGAGCATGGGGTTCAGGAAGGAGAAAGAGGGGCAGTAGGAAGAGACACGGGTGGTGAGTGCATGAAGAGCGGTGATTACAGGGTAGAGGGAGTGGTTGCAGGAGGAAGACAGGGGCAGTGGGCAGTGAGTGCAGGGATTGATGCAGGGGGCAGAAAGAGAGGGGAGCCGTGGGTACAGATCCTTCCTCCGTGAGGGAATGATTAGCACTGGGTGCCTTAGCACTGACTGGTTGCTGCCTGCCAAGTGAGCTCCTTCTGGGGGACTATACTCAATGGATTCTGGCACTTGTTATACTACCTTTATAAGTCCTTCTTGCATTAGATCTGGAGCTGGACTACAACTCCCAGATGCCCTTGTAGAGGTGGGAGGGGACCAGACGCAAGGAGTACAGAGGCAGCAGCTGTGCTAACGGGTGCATGAATGCTGGGCCCCTGAAAGCACAGCGCCCTGCACTGTTACCTAGTTCTGTTACTCAGAATCCCCTGCACTTACAATCCTCTACTCACCTGTACCAAGAATCACCTTCTCATCTATACCTATAATCTTCTGCTTACCTGTATCTAGCAGCCCCTGGTTACCTGTACCGTGAATTATCTGCTTACTTGCACCCAGAATCCACTGTCCTTCTGTACCCTGAATACTCTGCACACGTGTATCCAAAATCTTAAATTCACCTATACCCAGACTCCTCCACTCACCTGTATACTTAATCTCCTGTGCACCTGTTACCCCAGCACCCCCTGCTAACCTGTACCCAGAATCCTCTTCTGACCTATACCCAGAATCCCCTGCTCATCTGTACTATAAATGCCTTGCTCACCTGTATCCAGAATCCTCTAATAACCGCACAGTGTGTGCTTACAATCTAATTGGTAAATAGGAATAGCGTACAGAGACAGTAGGAAGGTGTTCTAGTAAGTGTATCTGCAAGGGGCCACGGTCGATGTATGAGGTGTATAGTATCAGACACTGAGCTATTCATATGCTTCGTTAAGGAGGTGGGTTTTAAGATGTGTCTTAAAGGTGGATAGAGAGGGTGCTAGTCGGGTATTGAGGGGAAGGGCATTCCAGAGGTGTGGGGCAGTCAGGGAGAAAGGTTTAAGGCAGGAGAGTGAAGATATCCTTGCGCAGAACACAAGAGTCTGGATGGTGTATAGGGTGAAATTAGGGCTGAGATGTAAGGAGCAGAAGAGTAAAGCCTCAAAAGTGAGCAGGAGAACTGAGTGTGTGATGCGGGATTTGATAGGAAGCCAGGAGAGGGATTTCAGCAGGGGAGACGCTGAGACAGATTTAGGAAAAAGTAGAGTGATTCTGGCAGCAGCGTTTAGGCTACGGCCCCAGTCCCCACTGCAGAATAAAGCCGCGATCGGTGGTCTGTAGGAGCGCACAGGGGCGGGGCCATGACGGGGCATATCTGCCCTGGCATTGGCTGCGTGCTGAACAAGTGATCGCGTTGCGGCACAGGAAGACAACATTCTTGTCTTCCCTTCCAGCGTACGCGTCACAGCGCTTTGCGCGCCCACACGCGGCTACTGGGGCCTGCCCCATAGAGGGCTGTGGTGTGTGGTGCGCACGCTGTAGCATGTGCCTCAGCGGCCACTAGCGACCTAGCCTTAGGATAGAATGTAGGGTAAACAAATGAATGGGGGGCGCAAAAGAAGAGAAATGATCACTGAAAAGTGCAAAAATATATCAATTTATATAGGCATATATAAAAAAGAAGTACACACAATAAAAATAGAAATAGATCAGGTAGATCCTAACACATCGAGCTAGTGAATTCCACGAACGTGACGTCCGCAATAAATGCAGAAAAACCCCTCTCCGGGACACTTCGTCAGGTGTAGCCAACCTAACTATTGGTTCTCACTAAGTACAGCCAGCTAACCAATAGGATCGGTACATACTAGTGTGGGAAATGACATCCACAGCCTTCCAATTAGTTTACATTTCCCAGACTAGTATGTACCGATCCTATTGGTTAGCTGGCTGTACTTGGTGAGAACCAATAGTTAGGATGGCTACCCCCTGACGAAGTGTCCCACGTGACACGAAACGCGTAGGAGTGCCAGTGCATGCTGGGTAGTTGCGTGACGACGCGATACGCCCAACAGCTTCACACCAGTGCAGGAATTTTCACACGGAGATGCCGGTCTGGAGATTCCCCTCAGCTTCCCTAACTGCTATCCGGAGAGGGGTTTTTCTGCCTTGATTGCGGACGTCGCGTTCGTGGAATTCACTAGCTCGATGTGTTAGGATTTACATGATCTATTTCTATTTTTATTGTAAGTGTGTACTACTTTTTTATGTATGCCTATATAAATTGATATATTTTTTGCACTTTTCAGTGATCATTTCTCTTCTTTTGCGCCCCCATTCTTTTGTTTATATGTATGCGAGTGTTCTCCAGCCCCGCTGA
Source organism: Ascaphus truei (assembly GCF_040206685.1). Classification (NCBI taxonomy): domain Eukaryota; kingdom Metazoa; phylum Chordata; class Amphibia; order Anura; family Ascaphidae; genus Ascaphus; species Ascaphus truei. Next base: position 86,048 of record NW_027456927.1, read on the forward strand.
TCACGGGAGAGGGGGAGCAGCACTGAAGAGAGATTGCCATAGATCATCTGTGACGGCCAGCGCGCACTTACCTTTCCACTAGAGTGTAGGGTAGACAGGTGAGAGGTAGGAAGGCCGGACAGCAGGAGGTTACAGTAGTCGAGAGGGGAGAGAATGAGGGCCTGTGTCAGGGTTTTAGCATTAGAGCAACAGAGGAAAGAGTGCATCTTTTTAATATTGTAGCGGAAAAAACGACAGGTTTTAGCTACATTTTGAATGTGAGTGGAGAATGTGAGAGAGGAGTCGTGTGACCCCTAGGCAGCGTGCTTGTGATACTGGGTGTATGATAGTGCTTCCAACAGTAATGTAGAAGGAGGTAGTAGGGCCAGGTTTGGGAGGAAATATGAGGAGCTCCGTTTTTGACATGTTAAGTTTCAGTTGGCGGAGGCCAACCAGGATGATATAGCAGAGAGACATTCAGAATCTTTGGTCTGCACAGCAGGTGTAAGGTCAGGGGTTGAAAGGTAAATTTATGTGCATCAGCATAGAGGTGATATTTGAACCCGAGATTTGATTAGGTCACCTAGAGAGAGTGTGAAAAGAGAAGAGGTCCCAGGACAGAGCCCTTGGGTACCCCCACAGAGAGATCAATAGAGGAGGTGTTTGCAAAAGAGACACTAAAAGTACGATGGGACAGGTAAGAGGAGATCTAGGATAAAGCTTTGTTACGGATACCAAGAGTATGGAGAATGTGAAGGAGAACAGGTTGGTCCATAGTATCAAATGCTGCATAGAGGTTGAGTAATATGAGCAGAGTTTAATAACCTTTGGCAGCATGGAGGTCATTAGTTATTTTAGTGAGGACTGTTTCAATGGAGTGAGCAGTGCGGAAGCTAGATTGTAGAGGGTCTAGGAGAGAATAGGTGGTGAGAAAATGGAGCAAGCGAGAGAATACAAGGCATTCAGGGAGTTTATAGGCAAAAGGCAGGAGAGAGACAGGACGATAGAAAGACAGGTAGGGTCAAGCTTGCTGTTTTTGGGTAATGGTATAACTATTGCATGTTTGAAGGAGGAGGGAAAGGTACCAAAGAAGAGGGAGGAGTTACAAATCTGTGTGAGTGTAGGGATTAGAGTAGGAGCAAGAGGTTTTAGGAGATGGGAGGAAATGGGGTTAAGAGGGCATTTGGTAGAGGCATTTGGCCTCCAGAGGCATTCAGAGGAACAAATACAGAAATGCAGCATGCATGTGTGGCAATTTAGCCAGGGTCTGGGGTTAGAAGGTCGAGAATGGCAGAGGGAAAGCGGGGCATGTAGATCAAGAGAGAAGGAAAGGGCAAAGTTGTAGTTCGTAACCAGGTTGTCAGGGTCTGGAGCAGAGCTGAGAGAGGAGAGGGAGGAGCGTAAAGTGGAATCAAAAGGTGGTAAGTTAATAGAGCGCAGGTCTTTTCAGGAACGAGGGGTAGATGGAGGTGTAAAAGGGGAGAAGTGAGAGAGAAAATTAGATGAGATTATGGTCAGAGAGAGGAAAGGGGGAAATGGAGAAATCAGAGAGAGAGAATTTTCTGTGAAAACCAGGTCTAGGTAGTGGCCATCCTTGTGGGTGCTAGCTGCAGCCCACTGTTGAAGCTCAAAAGTTGAGTTTAGAGATAGAAAACAGGAAGCCCAAGGGATAGAGGGGTCAGTTGAAGTCCCGAAGGAGAAGAACACAAGAGTCCAAGGAGAGAAAGGAGAGCCAGGATTCAAAGTGAGAAAGACAGAATGGGGGTGAGTAGAGGTATGTGGGCAATAGATGACCGGCTCTTGGACAGGGAGAGGAGAAAAAAGCTGGACAATTTGAGCCTCAAAAGGAGGGAAAAGATAAGGAGGAATAGGAAGGGTTCAGTAACAGCAGATAGAGGACAGCAGGATCCCCACGCCTCCAACCCTGAAATCAGGGCGCGGGGTGTGGGAGAAAGGCCTCCATAAGAGAGGGTAACTTCCAGTGCAGAGTCAGACTGAGTCAGCCAAGTCTCAGTTATAGCAAAGAGTAGCAGAGAGTGAGAGAAAAAGAAGTCATGTACAGACAGGAACTTGTTGGAAAGGGAGCAGGCATTCTAAAGGGCACAGGAGAAAAGGAGAGAGGGCGGAGGTTGATAGGGGATGGGTATGAGGTTAGAGGGGTTGACACCAGGAGTAAAAGTTTCATGTTGGAGGCGAGGACGAGAACATGTAGAAATAAGGCAGGGACCAGGATTTGGATATCCCCAGAAGCAAGGAGAAGCATGGGAAGATAATGTGTGAGGATGATTTGATGGAGTGTGTTTTAGTGCAGAAGGTATAAATAACTGCGTAGTGTTAGACAGCATAGGTAGGAAAGGAGTTCATGTGAACTGAGAAGTGGAGAAGGAAGGAGAGATGGAGATATATGAATAGAGTTAGAGACATAATGAGACTGGTAGAAAGAAATGAGTATTTTGAAAAGAAGTGAGGTCAGAGCAAATATAAATAATAGAGGCGGCATGTCAGAAATAGTTTAGTGTTGATATATGAGGTCGAGGATAGGAAATTCCTCCTTTCCAGCACAGTTCAAATTTAGGATGCAGGGCCAGTAGTTGTTCTGCTGTCCACTTGTTCCACTCCCTGATAAACTCCACCCTGCTTTCCACTAAAAAAAAGGGCCACTTTACAGATGGGCTTCTTTACATGTAGGCTGCTGCCCCTACAGATAGCTGCTTCCCCAGCCTGTCCCTAGCTATATAGGTCTGAGACGTCAACTGACAACTCAATTAGCACATGTGAGGCACATAAAACACGTGTTATTTCTAATCAGACAGTTGTCCTACCCAGGTGTTAGCAGTTGAAATGACTAAAATATGCACATCATAGGGTGAGTTGGAGACAGGATTAAAGATGTCCTACCCAGATGTGTAATAGAAGACAGTGCAGCACGAAGGGAGTTAAACACCTTTATTATCTTGTGTTTAGTAGTGAAGGAGTTAATGTTGTCCTACGTTTGTCACATATAGTAATGTCACCTCCTCGTAGGACTCCCCTGAATCACTCTTGCTCTGCTTCTCCCAGAGTAGGCTGCATCTCGTTGCAAAAGTAGGGTGTTGTATGCAGAGCAGTGTGTATCTGTGCACAAAAGTGTCTGTATGCAGAGCATTGTGTACCTGTGTGCAAAGCAGTATTTATCTGTATGCAGAGCAGTGTATGTGTTCTGGCCCCGCTCCCACTGAAGCTCCAGCCCTGGAATGTTGCAGATTGCAGGTCCCTTCTGTCTGTCACTGTATCCCACACTACACAGCAGCTGTTACGTGGCTGAGCTCTGCTCTTTGCTCTTGCTGCTTCAGCAGGTGATGCTGGGCTGTCCGACTCCTATATCAGAATTCTGGGTACGACTCAAAACAGTTTGCCCCTGCTGTCCTCTTTGAATGTGATGATGGAGGGACGGCGTGCAGAACGTGGGGGGAGGTGATCGTTCACTAGCAGGGCGAAATCACTGCTTTGTGTCCCATCCCCAAAGCCATCCATGCAGAGAGTGAACTCGCCTGGACGCCGCTCACACTCCTCTCTGTGCCCCTTCTCTAGCTCCTCCAGCTTCGGCCCGAATACCCAGTCTGTGGGAGGGACAGAAGGGACATCTGTGTCACCCTGAGGGAAGGAACAGACTATGTCCCATAGGTCCCTTCTGTCAGTCACACTGCAGTGAGCCAGAGACGTCATGTCCCAAAGATTCATTCTATCTGTCTCACTGTCAGCCTATGGAGGAACAGACTCCATCCCACAGGTTCCTAATGACTGCCACCTTTTCACTCAATCACTCGTCCCTTCCAACCTTACCTGCAAAGTCGTGCAGAAGGTCCTTCATCAGGTGTCCCACAATGGCATATGCCACCATCAAGACTACCAACGCTGCCATAAGCAAGTACAAGATGTACTTGGGCATCTGGATGGCATCCAAAGAGGGCGGCTTGTAGTCTATATAGATGGGCCCCTCCGCCTCCTTCATCATGGAGTACTGAGACCGCGGCTGCTCCTCCACACTCATGTCTTTCACCCTAATTTCCCAAAACCCAGCTGACAACTCACAGGGGCTCAGGGCTCTTGTCCCCAACTGTGACTGATATTAATTAAAACCCCCAAATTATTTTGAAACCCAGCTCAACTGCTACACCGCACCTCCTGCTGAACCCAGCACCTCCCCTAGTGTGCCCGCCTTGGCACGGATAGGACACACGTCAGGTTTGTGCGGGGAATCACAGGACAGGCTGTCACGTGCCACTTGATGGTCCTTCAGGAGACGTCCTGTCCTCAGAGGTCTGGTGGCTTCGGCTTCTTCTTGTCCCAAGGACATGAAGTTCAGTAACCTCTGCACATCAGGACCCCCAACGCTGGGTTACCGTCCCACGAATCTCCCTGACTCGGTACACTTCTTTGTGTCTCCTTTCCTCTTATCTCTCTATCCTTCCACGTTCTGTGCCTCTTTTCTCCATCGCCTTTCTCCCCTCCTCTTTCTCTCTTTGCTGGCTGTTGCTCCTTGTCACTTTTCACCCTTGGTGCAACAATAACTAGTCTTTCTCTCTCCCCTCCACTCTTCTCTCCCCCTCTCCTTGCTGTCACTTTTCTTCCTGTCTGGAGCTTCAGCTGTCACATTTATTGTTCTCTCCCTCCTGCTCCACAAGGAAACAAAGTACTTCAGTTAATCAAGCTCCTGTCTTTTTTTATCTCTGCTGTCACCTGGCTGCCACTAGCTGATTACAGCATCCTGGGACTTATCCTCCCCTCCCTCCAGCTGACCGGGCACGCACTCGCCGAGGCATTAAAAGGTTGGCTCTTTCACTCAGAGAACGCCTGGGAGCTACTTAGCAAAGTCTCTTGGCAGCAAAATAAAAATCTACAAAGATATTTGTTAATCGTGCTAAGTACAGACCCAACATTTCTCTTTCTGTCGAGCAAAAGACGGACAACAAACATGTATAAAATAGAAAAGTAAGGGATCGATACGGTTACGGAGCTCTGCAGGTCCGTGCGTTACACGAATATAATTCACATATAACACTAGCAATCTATGCGCAGCACGTGGGTAAGTGTCTGCCCCGTGGATAGGGACACTTAATTATGCTATGAATCAAGCATCGCAAGAGTTAACAAAGGTTTAGCTACTCCACTGCAGTGTGCAATGGGATTCCATTTTGGCTTTATTTTAGTTAAATAAATCATGACACGGTGTAATATGTCATGTGTTGTTGTTCATCCGAGGTTGTATTTACCTCATTTTAAGACCTGCTAAGGAACAGATGATTGTTATGTAAAACCATGAAATTCAAAGAGGGTGTACTTTCTTTTTCACACAACTGTATATACATATATATAAAAAAAAATTATCTGGTGGGACAAATGTCACATGCTACATCTGTGCATCCAAGAACAGCAATGAGGTGCAAGGCTCTCGGGCCCTGAAGGGTTAAAGTGGCTACGCCTCCAGACGCTCGCCGTCTCCCCTTCACGGCTTAATGTCCCACTAGTAGCAGAGGGGGTGAACGCCGCGCTGCCAGGGGCTCAGAGGATTATTAATCATTTAAGAGGATCAGAACAGATAGAAGACACTTATTGCAGGTCACAAGGAGCTCAGGCAGGAATGGCTCCCCCATCATCCTACAGAGACACAATCAGATTGTAAATTCTCCTAACGGGATCCCCCCACCCCCTGGTGTTTACTATGATACCTAATGTTATGCCCCTCTAGTACATCTGTTTAAAATTGTACGCTCTTCAAACAAGGGATCTTCCGGGCAGGAATCCCTTTCCCTAAATATCAACTGACCCTTGTAGCGTATGTGTTTAGACTGTAAGATCATCCCCTCCTGCCTGTACTTCTTTATGCAATACCCATGTTTCACATTGTGTAATATGGAGCTTTTTAAAAAAAAAAAAAAAAATACAAAGGAAAAAAATTAACAGCATCTGCTTTATTTAAAGCTGCAGTTCAGGCAATATCATGCATGTGTTTTTTTTTTCTTTTCTTCAAATAAATCAGTTCTGTACTATGAGAAAATGTGTAGCATTAAAAAAAAGTCACACCCCCCTTCTGAAAAAGCATCACCTTTTTGAGCCCTGCCCTCTCCATCAGTGAGCCAATTGAATCTACTGCCAGCCTACATGATCTTCCTCACAGAACTTTGGCCGCCAGTGCAGCAGAAGAGGAACCAAGATGCATTTAATGAACCCCCAGCCGAACCTTCAGCGATCGATTAGAGAACGGATCAGCACCATAGCTAATCACTTGTCAGTCTGTAGATTGTATTGATGCGCATATAGAATGAAAAAAAAAAAAGTGGTACGGAAGCTTTAAAGTCCTACTAGACACTGCAGGACAGAAGAGGTATCAGCTCAGATATTATCGACGATGATTTTTGCATGTCAGCATCTTTATTGATTGGCAACTGTCACAGGCTGCATTCAGAGAGGGGCATTAGATCAGTGTCATTGCCCCAGTCCAATAAGCATTTAACCCCTTTGCTGGCCCCTCTGGCAGGAACAGTGTTAATTATAGGGGTTTCATCGTAAGACATTCAGCTCAAGATAGTTAAGAGCATATACTGTAGTCCTACCCTGCACCGATTTACACAGCTACATTGTTTTCTATTTAGTATGGATCTGAATAGCATTCCTAGTCCCACTGTCATGAACCCTAGCGTGGTGGCAGGGTGGGATTCCAAGACCTTAGCACAGGGGTGAAGCACTCTGCACCAAGATGAGAGGGAGGGGGGAGAAATGCAGGGGAAAGGTTTGGTGTAGTGTGGCTCACAGCTGAGGTGGGACATACAACAGGCCCTGTATGACACGCTCACTTCCTGGGGTAATGGCAGTCATAGGACATCACACTTGCACTTTTATTTGGGTCAGTCCGTCTGCGTACTGGAAGTTCCCGCTGTTCTCGTAGTCATACATATCCAGCGCCACTTCGCAGCTCTCCCTCACCACACGCTCCGTGTCCTCTGCGTGTGTCCGCAGCGCCTGCAGGCATTCCTCCTGTGCGATGGCGCCCAGAGCCTCCGCGCATTCGTGGCGCACCATGGGGTTCTCCTCGTGCCGATTCAGCGCCGCCGCCAGTTGTGGGACCGACGCCTCGTGCTGCATCTGGCCCAGCACATAGCCAATCTCGTGACGAAACAGGGAGCCCCCGCACTGCAGGCCTGGTGAGAGAAAGAAGTCAGCCATGCAACACATTTTCCATAAAGCTACAGACCAAGCAATATCCTACATGTGTTTTTAAATAAATCAGTTCTTTACTAGGAGAAAATACTTGTAGCCTTTTATTTTTTTTTAAACTGAATAACATGTTCAATGTATTATAATGTAACAAGCATTTTGTTTCTATTGCAACCATTTACAAAGTCACTTCCTCTTCTGAAACAGACTCTGGCACTCCCCTTTTTGAGCCCTGCCCTCTCTCTAGCAGTGCACCAATTGTATCTAGTGACTGCCTGGTCACATGATCTTCCCCACAGAACTTTGCATCTTGGGTACTCTTCTGCTGGAAAAAAAAAAGTCTACTAAACAGCCGACTATTATACATACATACATACATACATACATACATACAAACTGAAAAGTAATCTCCAAGGCTTGAATTGGAGGGGCTAAGGGGTCAAACTGGAACACAACCAAAATTGGGTGTGTGTCACAAAATTTCAAATCCCCAAAATATGTTTGAAAAAGCTTCAGCTTCAGGTGCTCAAAACCTATGCGGTAGGCTCCTCAAGATAGCCAATATACATAACAAATACCATAATCAATATTATCTGATAACACCACATACAACATGCATATACATATCTTCCATGATGACCATAAAATGGAAAGTGCAGTCCAGAGGGTGCTGCTCTCTTCAAAAAGGATGCAACCCAGGCGTTGCAAAGTAATACTATACTACATAAAAACAAAGAGGAAGAACGCACACCTCATAGCGTAATAAGTTTATTTTACTTGACACAAACAATTTAAAATGCACTGAGACGTCCGTGCGTTAAAAGCAACCAAACAAAAAGCAGTCGAGTTCTGATAGCTTGAAGCAGGGAAGATGTTCCAGACTCAAACGGCTCTCCTTCGCCTACACACTCGGCAAAGCTAAGCTCCCACAGCCTATAGCGCTACCAAAAGAAAACTCCCCTGCCAGGTAAGTAGGGTGGCTTTTAACCATGATCATTTAGGTGGCTCTCCCAGGGTGAGGCTAGCTCACTGCACTTGGGGCTAGCTGACTCCTGCGATTTCCTGACATGCAGGAAACTTGACTGCACACTTTATGGTAGTGGGGGACTGCATGCGCGCCCAGAAAAACGGTGGCTTTCTTTTGGTAGCGCTATACGCTGTGTCAAGTAAAAGAAACTTATTACGCTATGAGGTGTGTGCTCTTCTCTCGCTCTGTTTTTATCTAGTACTCTTCTGCGGCAACTTAGCTAATTACTTATTGTGTGGATTGTATTGATGCACATATTGAAGGGGGGGGGGAGGCAGGTTGGATGGCTGCTTTAAAGGGACAGGTACACAATATAAAATGTATCCCTGAGAAAGTTCCATCATCCTGAAACGCATTGCCATGGCAAAAGCAAAGGATTTGTCTGCTTCTCTGGAAATCAATTACATTTCATTGGGGCCTCTGATTGGGGTAGACAAACAAGCTGTTTTTTTTTTTGGTACCATTATTATAACCCGTCCTTATCAGAGAGCCCGTAAAGATAAAAAAAGTGGAGGGGGCATTGAGGAAAAAGTGTTGCCTGTGCAAACTCTTGTTGAGCACACAGTGATATAATCAGACAAAAGGGAGCAGCGGAGATCAAACCTCACCCAACTCTCAGCTCACCAGGTTTACAAACTGACTTTAGAACATGATTTTAAAATACCTATCAGATTTGGGTTAAAAAGTAGAGTACAACTTGGGTACTTACTTAATTGCATCCCCCTTGGTCACATGTTTGATTATCAAATAAATAGAAGTATCTGCTTGACCAACAGGGGCTTAATCATTACTAGACACCAAAAAAAAGGAGCCTGGGGGGTGGGACCAAAGAGGGAGGAAAATAATTTGAGTAGAGAGAGGTGTGGCTGTGTCCTACCTGTGTCCACTGTGTGTCCTGCCTGTGTGGATGAAGGGAGGGGGGAGGGGATGAGAGAGGATGAAGGGAGGGGATGAGAGAGGATGAAGGGAGGGGAGTGAGAGAGGATGAAGGGAAGGGTTTAGTGGATGTGGGAGTGTGAGAAGATAAGGGGACAGAGAGGATGAGGATTGGTGCAACAATCTTGGAATTTGTGGGAGGAGCATTAAGATCAGTATTGCTCGCCATGGTCCTCTATGACTGCAGGTCAGTTATTTATAAATGATCTGACCATTACGTCATTTGTTCTAAATTTCACTCCCAAGCATGCACCAATTTGCACCATTTCATATTCTATTTCCTAAAAAAAAAAAAAAAATCCTCGGAAGGGCGCTCCCAAGTCTCCTCCCCAGATTTTTTACGAAAGAGTATAAATTGGTGAATACTTGGAGTGAAATTTAGAAAAAATTACGTAACAGTCAGGTCATTTATAAATAACATTCTTCCCCACCAAGATTCTCGTGCACGTCACACCTTCCACCATTGTGTCCAGTATTTTTGGACAAGCCACCTGGCAACCCTAGTCTCCGCTGATTGGTCAGCAACCGCTTCTTCGTGATTTCTGGCAGAGGTTCTATACAAACCGATGCTGCTCAGACTCCACAGTTGTTCATGATCGGTCTCTGTGACTAATGAACTGTGGACCAGAGGCGCTTATCCCAAATGACTGATTATAAAGCAAAGACAGATCAAGGCAGCATACAGGGGAAGCTAGCTTCGGCAGCGCCATGCACCTAGTGAGGAGTCCCCTGTACTACGAGTTTGTGACGAGTTGTTGCCTGGTCTTGTGCATTGGGTTTCTCCCTGTTGGCTCCATCCAGAATAAACCTTTTTTATTTAACACTGGTGCTGTTTGAATCCCAGTGTCGGCTCTACTTATGACCTTGGGTAAATCACCATCTCCCTGTGCCTCAGGCACCACAATTAGAATGTAAGCTCCTCAGGGCATGGACTCATTGTGCCTGCAAAATATTTATGTACAGCACTACGGACGCTGTCCGCGCTATATAAGAAAGAAAAATAATCATTATTAGTGAAAGGGGAAGTGAAAAGGACCTTTAAAAAAAAAAAGAAATAAGTTTAGAGTCATCAAATTAGGATGGGAGATTTAAAGATAGCTTACCATCAGCCAGAGCCAGCACAGCCTTCTCCTCTCCGATATTACGCAGCGCGAACATGGCGCGGTACCGATCGAAGAGCGGGCAGGTGTCGTCGAGAAGGGTGGAGCGCAGCTTGGGGATGTCTGTCTCTTCAGCAGGTGGAGCGGGATCCACAGACAAGTAAGGGTTACCGTCGGGGGTATCTGGGTTCTGTTGCAACCACTCGATGCGTTGCACGGCCAACTGGCACGTCTCTGCCACCTGCAGATGGCACGGACAGGTCGCTCCGTCACTATATGAGGCAGCAAAGGGCTTAAAGGAGCTGCCATGGAGGGATTTAAAATATTTATAAAAAAATTTAAAAATTATATAATCTCAAAAGGCACAAACCACTGCACACAATGTTTATAATAAACACTAATTGGATATGATGCTATGAAAAAAGTCCAAATCGAAAAAGAATCTGGAACCGGGTATGATCTAAAGTCTTTGTGACAAAACGCGTAGGGTTAAGGTAGTCTTGTCACCTATCTTATTTTGCCTACTTGAACTGAATGCCTTATTAAAGGCAATTGGGACTGCTATTTGCCTTCCTCTGGCTGCTTTCTACCCACGAGGTATACTACCAGTCGAGAACGGCACCAGCGACACGTCATCGTCGAATTATCGCGAGACTTGGCAAGTGAGGAGAAGACCACAGCACAAGCGTCGGATTGCTGACGGCGTCTTCCGTGATCGTGAAAACAGATCTTGCGGCGAATTGTTCCAGTATTGCAGCTAAAGATAGGATTTTTAATCCTGAAATGCCCGTTTTTATCTGATACATTGTGAGTATAATCTGTGCTTGCGGTGTGTGAAACTGAATATACATACTTCACTATTTTGGCTATTTCTCTTTTTTAGATCATACCCGATTCCAGATTCTTTTTCGATTGGACTTTTTGCATAGCATCATATCCAATTAGTGTTTATTATTATAAACATTGTGTGCAGGGTTTGCGCCTTTTGTTTCTATTCCCTGTATACATATTTGGAACGGTGTGTGTCCTACACATTGTGGCAGCATCCATCAGCACACTAATTATCCTGTTTAAACTTTGTATTTGCGCTATATATAAATCAGTTTTGCTTATATGGCTGCTATGATGGATACAGGAGCAGACGGTTAAAGTTGGTGGTCTTTACCTCTATCACAGGGTCCTGTGAATATTCTTTCAGCAACTCTAGAACCTCAGGGTCTCCGATAGCCCCTAGAGCTTCTCCTGAGGGGGTTGGGGGAGAAAGAAAGAGAGAAAGAGAGAGAGACACACAGGTAAGAACTAGGATTATTATGGAATGATTGTGCATTTACTGCAGTGAAGGAGATACAGTAAGTGGTGTCAGTGACACTGTAGTGACTCCAGACACAGCTCCCCCAACTAGAGAGACTGACAACTAATTGACTGAAGAAAGACCTGTGTCCATATTGGTCCAGAAAGAGTAAGATACTTCATTTGTTATTTTACCATTTACTAGACAAACTCAAATCGTACAAAGTTTTCTTGGGTGTAAGCTTTCAAGACAGCAGACAAACAGGAAGGATAATATGGTCCTGGCCAAGTTATAAGATGTTAGTCTCGCCACATCACAGTGTGATGTCACTATCCCAGTAATGCGGCAATTATTTTTTGGGTGGGGGTGCTGTACATACAAAAATCAGTAGCATACATAATGTTTAAATGCTCACTACCCCAACTAGATGTGGTGTCACAGAATAATATCGCCCATGATGCAACTGCCCCACCCAGTTTGCTCATTATGAGATCACTGCCCTCCCTCTTGCATTCAAAAGGGATATTTTATTTATAAAATGTTTTACCAGGAAGTAATACATTGAGAGTTACCTCTCGTTTTCAAGTATGTCCTGGGCATAGAGTTAAGATGACAAATAGTACATGGTTACAAATATAGTTACATAAGTGAGCCGGGTATACATTATATACAATACATTGCATACAGTGTTACAGAAGATGTATATTATAGGCTTATGTAACAGTTACAGACCAGATTAAAATGTGAGACAGCCTTAGTTTTGAAAGAACTTAAACTGGTGGTGGATGCGAGAGTCTCCGGTAAATTGTTCAAGTTTTGGGGTGCACAGTAAGAAAGGAGGAGCGGCAGGATACTTTGCTGAGCCTTGGGACCATGAACAGTCTTTGGAGTCAGATCTCAGATTATAAGTGCTGCATATGGTAGGGCTGAGGAGTTTGTTCAGATAGATGGGTAGCTTGCCCAGAAAGTATTTGAAGGCGAGACAGGAAAGATGAACTTTGAGCCTAGACTCAAGTGATGACCAGTCCAGTTCTTTGAGCATTTCGCAGTGATGTCTGTTGTAGTTGCATTGGATAACAAAACGGCATGTTGAATTGTAGAGGGTGTCAAGTTTGCTAAGGTGGGTTTGGGGTGCCTATACTATGCCCCCATAGTCGATAATTGGCATTAGCATCTGCGGTGGATACGCTTTCTGACCAGCAGACCGAGGGAGGATGTGTTCCTGTAAAGTACCCCTAGTTTGGCATAGGTTTTGGATGTCAGAGTATCAATGTGCATTCCGAATGTTAAATGGGAGTCAAACCATATGCCCAAGTATTTAAAACTAGTAACAGGAGTTAGGGTGGTGTTAGCGTTGGTTGTGATCTGGAGTTCAGTCATTGAAAGCTTTAAAAAAAAAAATGTTGCCTTGGTCCCAAATACCATTGTTGCTATCTTGTCAGTGTTTACAAAACTGTGTGTTTTGGCAAATCCATTGTATTTATAAATAAGAACGTAATAAACTAATATGTACAGTAGAGATGGAACGTGCAATATCCCAAAACGGGGCCACCTAGTTTGAGTCCAAATAACGCACAACCAAAAATAGTATGGGAAAAACAAACAATAATTAAAATAGTCTGCACTCAACCATATATCTAAAAAGGTGTATTTAGATACATTTGGTAAGTAATGTAAAGGTAAGAATACAACAAAAAAAATTATAGAAATACAATATAATACAACTAAAGGCCGACACCCGAGAAAACCTTCAACATTTCGGCATACATCCCTTTGTCAAGAGGAATTCCTTATTGAGTGTTTCCCATACTATTTGGTTTTGACTTCTCCCTGTAATTGTCCCAAGTCGATGTCACTGTTCTACCACAAGACGTCACTGTTCTACCACAAGACGTCACTGCACCAGACTACCCCCATAGGATTACACTGCCCCACTCCCGTCTCCTCGGTTTGATGTCACCACTCACCCGCCTCATGACGCACCATAGGCTCCTGCCCCCGGTCCCGCAGCACCTCGCTCAGCACCGGCACTGCCCTTCGGTCCATCATCTGCCCCAGGCAGTAGGCCAGCTCGTGCTTCAGCAGCTCTGACTCGTCGACGAACCCCCGGCTGATCCACTCGATGGCCTCGGGACCCCCCACATTCCGCAAGGTGAACAGCGCCCGGAACCGGGACCTAAGTGGCCGCCCGGTGTCCAGCAACGCCTCACCCACACTCCGCACTTCCTCCATGCCGCCGATGGGCGCCGCCATCTTGTACCTGCGTAACGTAACCGGGACCCAACCAAGTGAGCTGCGCGGGGGGTACACGTTGTATCTCTTCTGGTACTCTAACCTCTAAAATGACGAAATCGGTTACGTGAAGAATACACCATTGTATAAGTATAGGGAGGGAGGGGCTGAAAAAGATTCCGCCCTCTGGAAATACACCCTCTGTTCCTGCATGTAGTGGTAGTGGCCGGTTGGGTAAGGTTTAAAGCTTCAGTGCCGGTATTTACATGATCAGCTGGAGTACAGGACCTCCGCCAACTGTGCACACACCAACCCCTGCTCTGTAACACGAGGCTTGCAGGAGGCGGCCTGGGACAGAGACATCCTTCCTGTATTACATCTCTTCATATCAAATCTGAATTATTAGTTTAAGTAGAAACATTTTTTCCCTTACAAAAACACCACTGCATTATACTCACACCGTTTTTGTAAGGAAAAAAAATAGTCTCTACTTCAAGTACATATAAAAGTTATGGTGGGTAAAAAAGTGACGAAAACCCGCCACCATACAGTATACAATAAAAGGGGACACACTGCACTCATTTGCATGTCATTTCCCAGAATCACCAGCTGCAGTGGAAGCATTGTATGCCAAGACAGGGGTGCGCAAACTGGGGAGCGCGGCGCTTGCAGAGGACCTGCGCTCGTGCCCACGGCATTAAAATTAAATGCCGGGGGATCGCGTGAGGCCTCTGCAAATCTACTTACCGTGATTTAGATGGCTGGTGTGACGCGTTGCCGGCATTAAATGACGCTGCATGCTGTCCCCATGGCAAGTCAGCATCATTTGACGCTGACCAAAGGAGGCAAGGGGGCGCGAGCAGTGCAGGGAGGCGCAGCTTCAAAAGTTTGCACACCCCTGTGCCAAGAGATAATGGTGAAAAGCAGGTTGCAGAACTGTCTGACATTTTAATGTGCTCACAAGTGATATTTACTTAAACTAATAATTCAGATTGAAAGCATGTCTCTTTCTGTCCCAGTCCGCATCCAGCATGCCATGTGGTGCAGAGCAAGAGGTTAGTGTGTGCAGTTGGCAGAGGCCCTGTTCTCCAGCTGATGCTGTAAAAAAATACCGGTGGGACTGAAGCTTTAAATCTCTTGCTCAACCAAAAACTACCATTACATGCAGGAACAGGGGATATAGTTCCCACGGACGGAATCTTCCCAGCCCCCCAATAATTACACAAGTTTATTCTCAATACGACGGATTTCGTCATTTTGAGGTACTGTACCTTAATAGGAGAGATAAACAATATGTACACAAACTTGGACTTCAAGGGCAAAGATAAATCTAAAGCTTCAGAAAACACAAAAAAGTATGAAAAGATGCATGATGGGTATTACCCCCAAAAAACAGAAAACAATGGGTTTGAGAGCAAACAGACTATGACATAATCACAAGGGTAAAGAAATTAAAATGGCAGTGGGCTGAGCATATGCCAAAAATAAATGACCATTGTTGGGCAAAGACGGTACTCGACTGGATTCATAGAGGTATCAAAAAAAAACAAAATTAAGATGGGATGAAATCAGTCAATAGGGGTTAATTCCCAGATATCACCAAAGAGCAAGGAAAACCTTTGGCACATTTCCAAAGGTGTATGTATTCCTGAAAGTGTGGCCACACTCTATATACAGGCGAAATAAGGATAGGGGAACAGTACACTCAAAACAGACACTTGAGGTCTTAGCATCAGTTAAGCAGATACTTAAAGCATACTTTCTGTCCAAAATCAGTCACCTTTAATTTAAAAAGAGTAGGCAAACATCAGGAAAACAATGTTTCAGGCCCACATGGAGGAGAGGATTGTAAACGCAGAGCCGGAAGATCACTGGGAAGGCCTTTATCTAGCAGTGGATCGACAATGGCTGAAGATGATACATATGTATATGATTTCTCCCGCAGAGGGAGCCCTAGTTCTAGTTATTTTATAATCGCTTTATGGAGTTTCTTGTTGATGCGTAAAAAAAAAAAAAAAGATCCCCAGAATTCCTATACAAGAATAGCCAAGAGTTATAATTTATAAGGAAAGAGACGGCATGAGCAGAGCGTTACAAAAAGTTGTTTTAATGATTGATCCTTTCATACATAAACTGGCATATCATTTCCTATCATCACATTTAGTGTATCACATATTAAAGCAGCAGTCCAAGCTGCCATTCCCCCCTCCCCCCCTTGAATATGTGCATCAATACAACTACACAATGATAAGTAATTAGCTAAATTGGCGAAGATTCGGCTCGGGGGTTCACTAAATGGCTGCAGAGTATTGACTCAGTAGCTATGACTTTGTAAAAAGGTTGCTATAGAAACAAAAAAGGCTTGTTACATTATAAAATACATTAAAAATGTAATTCAGAGTTTTAAAAAAATACTACAAGTATTTGCTCATAGTACAGAAGTGATTAAAATAAATTAAAAAAACACTTAGGATATTGTTTTGTCTGCAGCTTTAAAATATTAAGATGGCAGTTCTGTGAGTGGCACTTTGTCCAGGTGTCTCAGATACATTGCAGAGAAGCAAGGTGTACAAACAGGTGTGACCAACACAGCACGCAACGTGCACCCCACCCCAGGCTTAGCCTTCAGCGTGCCTCTCAAAGTACCCGCAGACCGCATCCCGTATCTGCTCGGCGTAAGCATTGATGGGAACAGAAAGGCAGTGGGGTGAGGGGGCGCGAGGGGAGTCCACCATCTCCACATCCTCCAGCCAGCGTGCATCAAACCTCCGCTCGTGCACCTCACACACATTGTGTAACACACAGCATGCCAGCACCAGTGTTGGCACCTGTCCGGGTGGACAGTCGGCAGGCACCAGGAGGCATTGCCAGCGGGCGCGCAGGCGCAGGAGGGCGATCTCTGCCACGCTGCGTGCCCGCTCCAGGCGCCTGTTATATCGTATCTGCTGCTCACTTAGCCCGCTCCCCTGCAAGTACGGTTTGAGCAACCAGTCCTGCAGCGGGTAGCTAGTATCGCCCAACAAGAAGTAGTTGCGGGCATCACCCAAGAACATCTCCCTGGGTGCTGCCAGGAGCCCGCCCTCCCGTGCCAACGCCCACAGGTGTGAGTTCTCCAATATTGTGGCGCTGTCCATACCCCCCGGGAAGCTGGCGCAGGCGTCCCACAGGAGGCCCTGCCCGTCCACCGCTGCCTGTAGTACCAGCGACTGGGCACCACCTGTGTTTGCATGCTCAGGCAGGGGAATACACAGCTTTGCTATTGCGCCCACGCAGTGTGGGAAGCCCCAGCGTGCATTGAAGATCCGTGCAGTGTCCCTCAGTGCTTGGCGATCAGGCGGGTGCAGGTATACAGGCTTCAGGACGGTCACCAAGGCCTGGCACACCTCGGATAAGAAAAGAACGGGTCATTGCACCAGGGGGGGACACAGTATCGCTGCTTTTAAAGTACAATAAAAATAAATGTTCATTTGCAACTATCTTCTCCTTTATAGTTGTGTTTATGATAATAGAACGCGTGTGAATATAAAAACACACACACACACACCACCCAAACCCAGCAGCAGGAAGGAGACAGAACTGCAAGGTAAGTGGTCATATAAGTTTTGGTTATGTCTATCGATATGTTACACTAAAACAGTGTGAGACCACGTACCTTGCAAAGCCATCTTCTTCCTGCCGCTGGGTTTGTGTGGCTCATTCTTGCATTTATTTATCTTATTACGATACGTTCACTAGGCAAAATATTGAGCCGTATACTCGACTTGGAGTCAGAGCACACAATAACAGTAACAACCCAAAAGATTGGAGCCAACATACTAAACTGTACTATTTAGAAGGGTAAAAAAGCAGATACACCAAATGGTACAATAAATGTGTCTTTACTAGATTAACATTTCGGCCTCTCAATGGAGCCTTTTCAAGGTGAGAAACGGGGTGTCCGGAGCTGTACCGTGTTAATGTCATCTCTGGGAACACCCTGCTTCTTACAACTGAAGGTGATTCTGGTATCTCACTCCTATATAAAAGGTACCCCAGCACGCTGGGCCAACAATAGGAAGAGGCCGGGGATGACGTAGCTTCCCATTGGCCTGTAGGACTTTAAAATAGACATTTTCTGTGCCCTGACAGAGCTGCCGCCAGCAGCACCTTCACATGTAAGTATCACAGGAAGCAGGGGGTCCCCGGAGCTGAAATCAACGCAGTTAAGCTCCAGAGACCCCCTGCTCCAAATATATTTTTAAAAAAATAAAAAGCCCGGGAGGTAAAGCAACTTTAACACACTGTGCCAATTACTGTTATTGGCTACTCAAGGGAACAGCCCTCAATAGGGCAAGAAAGCCTTAATGATTGCGATCGATTTCACGGGACAATTCCAAATGGCAGCCATATATATTTTTTTAAAGTCTCCCCACACCAAAAAAAAACGTGACATCAAAATAACTGATGCTAAAATCGGGAAGTTGGCAATTAGGATGGAAATGGGGGATTTTTTTTTTTTTAACAAGATTTTTTACCTCCTTCACGCACTTGTATACGGCCTTGCGTCCCACCCCGAACATCTCCCGGAGCAGGGGGCATTGAGCGTTGCATGCCAGCCTCCACAAGGCGATGCCCAGCTTCTCCTCAGGGGTGAGTCCCGGGCGCTGCAGGCGGGTGCGCAGATGGTCACACAGGTAGAGGAAGGTGTCTTTGGATACGCGGAACCGGTCCAGCCAATCGCGCGCCCCGAAATCCTTCAGGAAGGAGTGGTGGTGAGAGTGAGCGAGTGTCCTAGCTGGGGGGCAACGGACATCTCTTCCCCTAGCCAGTAACAGCTGGAATAATACAAAATATATATATTGTTTGTAATTACTCAGCAAAGTTGCATGTGCGTTAATGCTCTGCAGGCCCCTCTGCCAGCAAAGAGGTTAAAGGTTAATTAACTTAATATGATTGGCATCCGTCCACAAATTCAATCCCTCCTCAAAATAACATTATTATTATATGCCTGATATAAAAAAAAAAAACATATGGTGGCAGTTAGCTATATTCGACCCATTAAATATGGCACGGACATTTAGATTGAGTCTTTGGAGGGTCTGAAGTGTTAAAGAAGCAATCCATACATATATATTTATAGACGCAGGCACACCAGTTACCATTAAGAGTGTTTAAATATAAGCAGAATTACAAAGTATTTTTTCTCACCTTGCTGGCACCTTGAGACAAATAAAATAATACAGTATAATGAGCTTGTATAACTCTGCTATACTGTATATTAAAAACCTGTAACAGTGCCTGGTATATTTGGAAATCATCTGCTGACATATGCAGGGTGTGCCCTAATTTGATTACAACTAGACTGATCAGCTATTAGTTACAACGTATGACACCGGATCTATGGTGTATGGATTTCTACTAGCTATATACCAGATCAAATTACTAATAGGTCCAATTGATATTTTCTATTGTAGCTACTATATCCTATAGCGCTTTAACAACTAATTAATATAGGAGATATCCTGTTGTACTAATTGAAGATACCTTTCAAACATACTTAACCTATATCAATAATATTTGGGACTAATACCAATGGTCAGTAGTTTTGATTTGCTCCTCACTTGGGGGATTTTCATTTTTAACTATTACTGTAAATAAATCACGAGCGTCGTTGTTGATAAATAACATTTTATTATTTTTCATATATTCTTTTTGAAGTCAGTGGTACATATAAGGTGTATTTAATACCTTGTTCTATAGGAATAATGAAATTCCTGATGATTTTATCATATTAATAACACTAATATGTACTTTGAGAGCAATATAGAGGGACCTAATGTGAGAGCTGTACCTCACATATCACGTTACTAAGCATTTAGTCGTTTTTTCCCTATGCACCTAAGTATTTAATTATACTAATTAATATAAACGATCTAAGAGCGAGCGGAAGGTTAATTTCTGTTAATGACAGTTGCTGTAGGTGGCCATCAGATTCACTTCGGCTTGGTCATTGATGAAATACCTTGCTGTCCCACACCCACCCATCGCATTGTGACTCAGTCTGCTGTCATTCTGTGGTTCTGGTATGTGGACTGCTGTGATATTCGTCACATAACTTGCTGCCCACAAAAGGATTGATGCTGTCGACTTCAAACTTTCCTTCCTTGTTTCTCCTTGCTTTGCTATATATTTCACTACTGTACTGTTATCAGACCTTATTTGTATGTTTTCGTTTCTAATTAACATTGGAAGACTTTTGGTGCGATCTAAGCTGCTTTTATCACAGATTTGACAGTAACTTGCGGTCTGCTACTGACCAGTTTCCTTGCACTATTTCAGCTCTCGTTTGTGCCTCTGTCATGGTGAGATTATGGCAGGCTGTATAAGATCACATAAATATATATAACAGATTATATATATTTATCACTGGGTCTGAACTGAAACGAGTCTTAGATATAATAAAGTATATTTATTCCTTTGGATAGGTGAACACACGAATAATACAGTAACAGACAAGAAGTACACTTACTTAGGGGTTGGGGAATGAGAAGTATGATGTAGCATTTCTCTTAGCAATCAGGTAATCATTCAGGTGATATCAGGTAACCATATCAGCAAACGAAGACCAAGGATATAGGGGGGACAGCAGTTTATAAACCTTTTATCCCTCTATCCTTAACATTAAGTACCTGTGATTGGTTTTCAATTACCTCCAGTCAATCTTTAACGTGGGAACACATTTTAATACATGCCCCCCTGCTAGCTGGCACAGGCACAGTAGAACTCTGGGGTCTCATTTCTGTAGCCCCACATATGCAAATAGAATGCCAGCCAGTCTACCCATTTGGATCTCTGGCTGGAAAACCTTTGTTTGAAGGTGTTAAATGGGACACTTAAAAACCGCTCTGGTTTGAGCCTTCTCCGCCCTCACATAAACAGGGAGGGTGACAAAACCCTTTGAACAATACTTAAGTCCTAGACATTGGGTCGCCTCTAGGGCCATCTGCTATCCTGGCATGCAAAAGAATTTCCTCTGGGTTCTATCCATACCTTGGGATACAGTATTGAACATAAAACATAAACGTATTAAAATATCCGGTTCCGCTGGGTCCAGCAGGTCCAAACTTCCCAGTTCTCAATGTCGGAACTGGGACACCGTATGGTCCAAAAGGGACGTGCTACGACCTTCGGAACCGGAGTTACACAAATGCACCTTAAATCATTTTTCATTTTAATACACAAATCTCCGCTACAAGAAATCACGGTTTTTCACTAAATCCCCATTGAAAACAACGGGTTCCGCCGCCATAGACTTTCAATGGTAAACTGCCGCCATTGGCGGCTATGGGAATCCCCGCCATAGACTTTCAACGGGGCGATGCCGCCGTTGAAGTCAATGGGAGTTTTCCGCCGTAGCCGGTCAATTGGGTTTGGCCGCCATTGAAGTCTATGGGAGAAATCCCGAACTTTCAAGGGGGTCCATACTCCGTCGGGTTGGTCTCAGAGGGTCAAGGATGGTTCTGCAGCGATGCCGGAGCAGTGGCTACAGATACCCCAAACCCTGACTCTCTGGACCCTCCGGAACCGGAGCTATGGAATATCAAAATTCAGCTTTTCACACTTAGCCATTTTCCTGAGCCGGTTCGGCCGCCGCCATTGGAACCTATGGCGCGGCCCGCTCTTATGGGTTCGACCCTTATCGGGGGTCCAGGATACGGGGACCCGGTTGTGGTCGAGTGGGGGGAAGTCTAGGAACTAGGGACAGAAAGAATTTTATTCCTAGGGGCCCTAGAACTGTTTATTCCCACGCCACTTGTCGTTGAACTTGACTTGTAAGTGATCAAAGCTCTCCTATTGAAATTGTATCCGCTTTGCGGTTAAGCGGTTTGGACGGCAGCCAACTTGTTCCTGGAAAGCTCTTTCGAGGGTTTCTCCATTGAAGTCAATGAGCCCATAGACTTTCAATGGGAAACCGCCGCTCTCCCTCTCGGACGCCATCTGCTGGTCTTCTCAGGAACCGGACTCCACAGCAAGATTCACCATTAAAAAGCATTGAGCCCTAATGGCGGCCTATGGGACCCTGCAAAATGGTGCCTGAAAAGGTGGGAAAATCTACACAAAGGGCTATAACCACTATACAACTATTAACCCTTGTGCTCCCGGATGGATCCCAGTGTGTGTGGGCTGCAGACCAGTTGTTACAATAAAACAGGGGAAACAGGGGAATACACATGTACATGTCATTACCGGGGTTAAATCACCGTTCTGGGTCTTAGCCCAGTTAACCCTTTGACTCCCGGGTGAGGTCAGGGGATGGCCAAATGGGGTGTAACCCCTTTAATCCCGGGCCACCCCCTTTCTCCCTCTACAGCCTCCCAACCTAAATTGCTGGCATCTGTGGTGATGGTGAGCCAGCGAACTTGGTGAGGGGGATGTGACCTTCTTGAAGGTTTTGGGGGACTGTCCCACCATTTTAGGTTCTCTTATTTCTATTTTACATATATCCTTTGGATCTTCATTCCATTGTTTTAGAAAGTTTTCTTGCAGAGGTCTCATATGTAGTCCGGCCCATTTCACTACATTCAACATTGATGCAACTTCCCTAGAAGTGTCATGCAGTCGGCTGCTGAAGTGAAGCTTGCTGTCCTTGTATGTATCATTTTATTTATATAGTGCCAACAATGCACACAGAGCTTTACAACATTACAATAGGAGGTAAATACCTTACAATGGGAATTTATAAACAGCTAAATGGCAACATAAGGCTAAAGGAGACCCTGCCCCAAAGAGCTTACAATCTAAGTGATATGTTGGGAGGCTTAGAGACACATTAGGTGTAAAAGTACATTGTTAGAAGTGCAGTCAGGGGAGGTCAAGTGCAAGTTTGTAGCAGAGGAGTAGAACGTTTAATGAGATGCCTCTTTTAAAAGGGGGGATTTTCAGCTGGGCTGTGAGTGCGGGAAGTGAAGGTGCTTGAGGAATATTGAGTGGAGGAGCGTTCCATAGGTTGGAAGAGATTAGTGAAAAAAGTTTAAGACTGGAGAGGGCTGTAGAGGTAAAAAAGTGCAAAGACGAGACATCGTTGGGTTGAGCAGGAAACGAGTAGGTATATAACGAGAGATTAGAGTTGAGATATATGGAGGTGCAGGGCCTTAAAAAGAAGGGAGGAGCATTTTGTAGATTATATGGAAATTAATAGATATCCGACAGAAAGAATTCAGGTCGGAAGCGTATGCACGCCTAGAAGAGCAGGAGATGATTCAAGCAGCAGCATTTCAAATGGACTGTAAAAGAAAGCAGGTGTGAGGCAGGGAGGCGAGATACAAGAATGTTACAGTAATCAATACGGGAGGGAACAAGGGCATTCATTAATGTTGTAGTGGTAGTGGAACATAGGAAGGGACGTATCGTAGCAATGTTGCGAAGGCAACATCCCTTCATCCCTTGAAGAAGTGCGCGCATGCGCACGAAACGCGTCGGGAGGTTTTCGTGTATTTTAGAGCTCGTCTTGTTCTTGGAGGACATTGGAGAGTAGCTGGTGAAGCCGTGGGGGCAGTGTAGCGAGAGAGGAACACTCGCATTGGGAGAACCACGTCGCGTTGCAGTAGGAGCATTGAGGGGCGAGACGTCACATCTGCCGGAAAGCCTTGCAGTTCGAGTGATTCACCTTCCACCCCTATCACGTGGGGACGCCCGCGAGGGAGCTCCGGTCGCCATCTTTGGAGGATTACACTTGCGATTTCAGTGTGAACTGCCTTTACCCATTCAGGGTCCTGTGAGTAGGGTTTCATTTTTAGCCCTCTGGATACTGATCCTCCGGAACTTAGCATTAGCTGTGTCAATAAATATCTTTTTAATAATATATTTTAGCCTTGCTAGTGTTGTTGTGTTGTCTGTCTTGTCTGTTATGTGTTGTTAGTTGATCCTGTTTTAAGTCAACAGTATTTGGCATACTGCACTATAATCTGTTTTCTTTTCTTTTACATATTGCGCGGTCTGTGATGAGAGTCGTCAACCTATTCCTTCTGTTCATCTAAGGACCTTTATGTGGACATCTCAATTTATGGTTTGGAATTGATTGACATTCTGGCGCCGGTTTTTCTCTTTTTTTCTATGGTCTTTACTGATTGTACGGTCAGTTTTCACCTGGCTGCCAGTTGTTTATATATTTTGCACTAATTATTTCATTTAGCACATATTTTTAATGTTTTTTTAGCGCTGTGTTACACCGTCTTTTTTGGTTTACATCATCTACAGAGTTTCATAGAGGTTAAGGAGTTGGCATAAGAGACAATGAAAGAATGGTGAGAGAGTTAGGAGGAAAACCAGGAGATGGCCATGCCACGAATGCCAATAATGAAAAATGTGTAGGAGAAGAGGGTGGGCAACAGTATCAAAAGCGGAGGATAGGTCAAAAACAATTAAGTCTTTCCTTGAGATTTAGGTCATTAGCTAACTTGGTGAATGTGGTTTCTGTAGAGTATGCTGTGAGGTAGCCAAGTAGGTTATGGGAGTTCAGAAAGTGAAGCAATTCGTTCCATAAGATTAGAAGCAAGAGGGAGACAGGGCAATAGTTAGAAGGTGAGGTAGGGTCTAGGCTGTTATTTTTAATAATAGGGCTCAATAATAGCAATAGCTTGTTTAAAGAGATGGAAAAGTAGCAGAACACAGGTGAGTTAAAGAGTTTAGTGGGGATGGGGACAATGGTAGAAACGAGAGGTTTCAGGAAGTTGAGGAAAAACATCACGAGAGATACGTCTTCCTCTGTAGCTAGAGAGGAGTAAAAAAAAAAAAAAGTAGATGGAGGAGAATTAGGAATGAGGGGTGTGGAAGGGACAGAGGGGATTTCTTTGCGGAGAGCTTTTACCTGGCACTTGAAATAATCAGCAAACTCTTGGGGTGTATTAGGAGTGGAGCATGGTGTGGCAGGAAGTTGAAAGGCTGTCAAAGACACAAGATGTGGCGTGTTTTGGTTTTTTGACAATTTATAAGAGAGGTGAAGTAACCCTGTTTGGCAATAAAAAGAGAAGAGTTAAAGCAGGACAGAATCAATTTGTAGTCAAGGAAATCAACCAGTATGTGACTTCCTCCAGAGGCTTTTAGCGGAAGGAGTGCAAGAATGCAGAAAGCGGTGTCTGTGTGTTTAGCCAGGGCTGTGGGTTGGAGTGCCGTGAGTGTCGGCATACATGAGGAGCATACTGGTCAAGCGAGGAGACGGGAACATTGTTGTAAAGTTGTGACAAGGCTGTTTGCTTCAGAATTGTGTGGTAGTAAAAATTAAAGAAATAAAAAAGAAAAGAAAATATATATTTTAGGCTGGATTCCAAGAAGTAAAGGTCAATGGAAAGCAGGTTGCAACTATTGCAAGGAGAGGCTGGTGGTTGAGTGTGAGAAAATAAGAGATGAGGTTGTGGTCAGAGAGCGGGAAAGAAGAGATTGAAAAATCAGATAAAGAACAGTTTTTTGAGAAGATGAAGTCATGGAAGCAGCCATCCTTGTGGGTGCTGAAAGCAGTCCATTGGAGGAAGTGAGATGCCTAGGAATTAGAGGGGTCATCAATGTGATAGTTACCCACTCTCATCTTAGGAGACCAAGTCACAAGACAGGAAGAAGGATAACCAGAATTCAAAGTCGGAAAGGAAATTGGAGTGTGACGATGTAGTTAGGTGGCCTATAGATTACAGCATTATGCATAGAAAGAGCAGAAGAGAAAAGGCGAATTGTATGGGCCTCAAAGGATGAGTGCGTCGGGGAATCAGGTGTAGGTAAGGACTGACATTTACAGTGGAGGAGAGAAGAGTCAGTGTGTGAGAGCAAAGTTTCTAGTCAGTACAAAGAGGTGAAGGAAGCGAGAGGGAAACAGGTTATGAACAGTTAGTGTTTTGTTTGAGAGTTAGCGAGCATTCCAGAAAAAAAAGGGAGACAGGTGGGGGGGGGGGGGGAGAGATAGGTTGGAGCTTTTAGATATTACAGATGAGAATTTGAGAGTGGCCAGGGTTTGAAAAAAATGTCTCCAGCAGCCAAGAGAAGGAAGAGGGAAAGGAGACTTGAAGGAGCACATGCTCTTACGAGGAGAGGGGATAGGTGGCAGAAGTGAGAAAAGCAGTGGCGTTCATGTGTGTAAAGGAGAGGGACGAACAGAGGAGATGTGAATATATTAAGGAGAGCTGAGAGGCAGGTTAAAGGAAGAGAAAGTGTTATTGAGAAAAGAGGTTGCAGCAAACTGGAGGAAAAGAAGGGTGAGGATGGGATAAGTATTGAGAGAGATTGTGGTGAAAATGGGGGAGGGTAACGGTGCAGGCTAACAAGTGTAGAGCAGGGGTGCGCAAACTGGGGTGCGCGGCGGTTACAGAGGCCCCGCGCTCTTCCCCAAGGCATTTAAATTAAATGCCGGGAAGCGCGCACGAGACCTCCAACTTCCCTTACCTGGTCTCCGGTGGCTTCCGGCAATGCGTCGACATGGTAATGCAGCGTCAAATGACGTCAGAAGACGCCGGACACCAGGTAAGAGGGGGGAGGTGCGTGAGCAGGGGGGGGGGAGGGGAGAGCAGACAACGGGGCGCAGACTGAAAAAAGTTTGTGCACCCCGGGTGTAGAGAAGGAGGCTCACAGAAAGACATTCAGAAATATCCTCATGTAGATGAAGTTACTGCATGATCCAAGCCGGCCGAAGCCCACCACCTGTATAACTCCAGGCACACTTAAATATGAACACCAAGTGCTATGTCTACCCCTGCAATGCATCCCCAAACTTATACTGCGCAAATCACATGACCTCCCTACAAAAACAGACCTAATTGCCCATTACAGGAAGGAATTTAAGGTAAAGCCGACTAACTCTTAACATACCAGATAAACAAACAGTTCATGATAAGGCCGCGCGTATAGTGCCCGCGACGGGTGATGTCACCCGTCGCCGCTAGCGAAAGTTATATTTCGCTTTGCGGCGGTGGCGCGGGATTCTGTGCATTTGATTTGTTCAGGGGCTGTCACGAGGCGACAGCCCTTGAAAAATCAAATATTCCCGGCTTCCAAAATCCGCAACACAACGTCGCATTGCCGCCGTCAAGCTTACTATACGCGGACGCAGCGGCGGCAATGTATTTGTTTTTGGGTGGCGGCGCAGGCACTATACGCGCGGCCTAAGGGGGGAGGTGGGTAAATCACCCCAGGTCTGTTGTCTGAGCTGCAATCTCTTAAGCCCTTGTGTAAGGCAGTCCTACTATCACTTCTGCCGTATCAAACACCATTCCTAAAAACTTCAGGATACTGGAGTCGGAACTAGCTGGCTTTTATCCTTGTTCACAATGCAGCCATGGTGTTGTAGATCACTACATCTGCGTCCCTTAATAAATTGACCAATGTCCTGCTATTTCACAAGCCGATCATCCACATATGGGTATATTTGGATACCCATCTGTCAATTCTGCTATTAGGGGTGCCAGAACTTTGGTGAAGGTTCCTGGTGCCGTTGCTAGGCCAAATGGAAGTGCTACATACTGGTAATGCCTATGATCCACTGCAAACCTTACATCTTTTTTTATGTTTCCTTGCCACTGGAAAGTGCAAGTAGGCATTCTTTAGATCCACCAATAACATCCAATTGTAAGGTTTAACTTCTTGGAAGATCATATTCAATTAGATCATTTTGAATTCTAACTTGTACGTGATTACTTCTCTTAGGTATAGGACAGCGTTAAATCCAAGTCTTTACCAGGAATTTTTGGAATATTTTGCTGTTTATCTTTGAGGTACTCTTTATTAATTTACCTCGTAGTAGACTTCCCAAGATGGTATGCATACCTCTGGTTCCTTTTGTCCGTGGACAGTTTGTTAAAATTTTTTGTCTTTTTTGGGAACTTTTTGAACCCCAGATGGTATCAATACGATAGTATCTGAAGGACCCATCTGTCTTCTATTGATTGAACTCACACAGAATAGAACAACAAAGAAAGAAAGAACCCCAAGGAGAGCACTCGTCACCTCTGGATCACAGGGACACTAGTGGATAAATGTATGTAGTGGGTGAATAAATGATAAATTTAAAACACACTTTATTAATGAGTACATAACTCTAATGTAATAAAATAAGAGCGCTCAAGAATCAAAATGATGTGATTCAAGTAAGGCCAGTGAAACAGCGAATTAAAACGATATGGATGCAGCGAGATATGTGGCCACATAGTCCTGTACTGGAATAATAAAATCCTCCCACTGGGGGCTGCTGAGCTCTCTGACCTTCATGCAAACTTTCCTCTGGCGAATACCGCTCTTCCTTTGGGGCCATCAAAAAGACCTCCTTGTCCCCAATTCTAGGTTGACTGTTGAGAAAATGGTCTTCTCAGCCGATAGGATTTTGCCTATCTCTACTGCATCCTTTCAGACTGGCGGTCTGAGGAATAAAATATCCTTGTTCTTCTTTCTAGGGGTAAGAACGCACTTCTACCTCCTGATGCTTTGGATATACTGTAATTGCATCAAGTTTCTTCCCAAAGAGAAATTCTCCCTCAAGTGGTAATGTACTGTACATATGTTATTGTTTGAGGTAGAATCTGCCACACAGTGTCTATGCTACCACGCTCTCCTTGCTGCCAGAGAGAGCTGTGGATCTAGATTCCAACTTTACTGCATCGAACAAATCTCCTGCAATATATTCCAACATATTCCATCGAACAAATCTTCTGCAATATATTATTGATCTCAGATAGAGCCTTAAGGCCGTGTCCAGGGTGAAGATGAGCACGCGTGCGAGCAAACACATTGCGATAGTGTGTTGATCCAGAGTGAGCTCACACGTGCTCCTGAGCGCGGAGCTTGCAGAGAGAAATATGTGAATTTGTAGCGCGATGGCCGCTTCATGTGAACAGTTCACATGACGGCGAAGCAGCTCTGTGACGTCACGGACAAGCCCCCCTCCTCCCCCGCGCAACAACAAATTTCAAATGGGCAGGAATCGTCCCTGCTTATTCAGCGCCTGATGTCACGGCGCTCGAGCGAGAGCACGCTCACTCTCAGCCTGGACGCAGCCCAAGAATTGATGCTCGCTTGACTCCTTTCTCTAATGATTCAATGTTTGAGATCCATACGTGCATGGCTCTGGATACTGATGTTAGGGACACCACCGGCTTACATGCTGAACCTGCTGGTAAATAGGATTTCCTTAATAATAAGGGTTTGTACTCAAAGTGAGCAATCACACTGTGATCCAATCATTAATCTCTGCCATTCTAATTACTATCACTTGAGTGCATTTTTTACTTTAAAAAGTAGATGCAGAAACAATTTCCTATCCTACTTCAAGCTAAGGATGGAGTTAACCCAACGGTGCCCACTGCCAAGGCGGTAACAGAAAAAAATTATTACATGCGCAGACTTCTGCCATAAGTGGTTTCCAAAGGGTGTAACAGCTAAAATCCTAAACAAACCAAGGAAATATCATCTGGGTGTGCACCATATTTACCATTAGGACCTGCTGTTGCCTCTGCAGTTGATACAACCTCAGTCTGCTCCTCCTTCTCCTGGCCTCTGCCTCCCTCCGCTCCAGACAGTCCTGCGGTCTCAACCCCCTCCTCCTCCTCTTCATCATTAGAGACATGAGAAGCAGCAGCTGGGCCTCCGCATTCAGAGGCATGTTTGGACCTCCTTGAAGGGTACCCCTTTTCTCTCACACGTCTCTGTGCACAGTCCACCCCCCCCTCTCTCTTAGGGCTCCCTGCAGGGTCCTTCCCCGTTTCCCCTAGCCACAAAGCAGGGACCTCGACCTCTGTGCAAAACCAACTCTCTCTCCCAGGCTTTCCTGCAAGGTTCCCCTCTCGCTCTCCCTCAGCCTCCAAGCAGGGCCCCCCCTTCTCCCCCAGACCTCTGTGCAGGGTCCGCCTCTCTTCCAAGCCTTCCTGCAGGGTCTCCCTCTCTCTCCCACCGCCTTCCTGCAGGGACCCCTCTCTCTCAGGTCTTCCTGCAGGGACCCCTCTCTCTCAGGCCTTCCTGCAGGGACCCCTCTCTCTCAGGCCTTCCTG
Source organism: Ascaphus truei (assembly GCF_040206685.1). Taxonomy (NCBI): domain Eukaryota; kingdom Metazoa; phylum Chordata; class Amphibia; order Anura; family Ascaphidae; genus Ascaphus; species Ascaphus truei. The sequence goes on from NW_027456927.1 coordinate 115,802, forward strand.
CAGGGACCCCTCTCTCTCAGGCCTTCCTGCAGGGACCCCTCTCTCTCAGGCCTTCCTGCAGGGACCCCTCTCTCTCAGACCTTCCTGCAGGGACCCCTCTCTTCCAGGCCTTCCTGCAGGGACCCCCTCACTCTCCCAGGTCTTCCTGCAGGGACTCCCTCTCTCCTAGGTCTTCCTGCAGGGACCCCCTCTCTCTCCTAGGTCTTCCTGCAGGGACCCCCTCTCTCTCCCAGGTCTTCCTGCAGGGACCCCCTCTCTCTCCCAGGTCTTCCTGCAGGGACCCCCTCTCTCTCCCAGGTCTTCCTGCAGGGACCCCCTCTCTCTCCCAGGTCTTCCTGCAGGGACCCCCTCTCTCTCTCAGGTCTTCCTGCAGGGACCCCCTCTCTCACCCAGGCCTTCCTGCAGGGACCCCCTCTCTCTCTCTCCCAGGTCTTTCTGCAAAGCACCCTCTCTCTATCAGGCCTTCCTGCAAGATTCCCCTCTCTTTCTCCCCCAGCCTCCAAGCAGCGTCACCCCTTCTCTCTGTGCAGGGTCTCCTCTCTCCCTCTCCTTCCTGCAGACTCTCTAACAGGCCTCTGCTCCTTCAAATATCACAAAGAGGATCGGGGCATGGGAAGGTATTGAGCGATCAGTTTCCCTCTGCTGGGCTCCAGCTGCATGTTCAGGCATAAAGTCCTGTGGTCAGCCAAATAGGCAAAACAACCCAGAATTTCTAGAGGGAATATCATTCTATATCTGTACTGTACGTTAAATCTGTGTGTCTGTAAGGTTTTTGCATAATCAGCATGTATACTGTGTGTGCATCATCAGCATTGTTTGTGTGTTAAACATAGTACAAAATATATATAATATCTTAACCCTGGCTGTGCTCAAAGCTGTGACCATGCAGCAAGCTTAAGCCTATAGGGAACCATGTATAAAATGGTTTTTGAAGCAAAAAGTGACAGTGTGCTCATTTGCATGTCATTTCCCAGAATCCCTTGCTGCAGTGGAAGTGCTGTGTGCTGGGTGATAATGGTGAAAGGCGGGGTTGCAGACCTGCCTAAGACATGCAAATGAGCATACAGTATATTTACATTTGATATATATATATATATATATATATATATATATATATATATATATATATATATATATTGTAAATCAAGCACTGAAAGTGTCCATCGAATTTTTAAGGCAATTAGATAACCCCCATAGGAAGTTGACTTTGAATCATGTGCAATGAACCGTGCAGGCACTTGATGAATCTACCCCAATGAGCTCTTGCTCTGAAGAGCTTACAATCTAATTTTGGTGTCCGAGGCACACAGCGGTTAAATGATTTGTTCAAGGTCGCAAGCAGCTGCCACTGGGATTCAAAACACTTCAAAGATAGTGTTCTTAACACAATATTACTCCAGTGTAGGGTTAATGTGTGTTTCTGTATGTAAATTGGTGTGCATCAGTGTTAGTGAGTTAATGCAGCTGCTGGCATTATGTGTCAGCAGCTTAAAATGCAGAGGCAACAATTAACTCCTTCATTGCCAGAGGGGCCAGAAATGCATTGCACTTCAAGTTATTATATAATTCTCTATGGTATTATATCATTCTGTGTGTTATTATATGACTGTGTTATTAGATCACTCTGCATGTTATTATATAGCTTTGTGTGTTATCATACCACTGAATGTTGTATGTATATCTTTATTTATATAGCACCATCCAGGTAAATAGCACTTTAGAATACACGTGACATAATATTACAACAATGGGAATAAGCGCTTCAGACATAGAACAATAGGAAAAGGAATCCCGGCCCTGAAGATCTCACAATCTAAGTGGTAAGTGAGGAGAACTTACAGAGACAGGAGGAATGCATGTTATATCTCTCTGTGTGGTATTACTGTATATCACTGCATGATATTATATTGCTGTGCAGGTATTCACTCTGCTTGTTGTTATGTCCCTCGGCAGTGCATGGCTCTGACAGCAAAGGAGTTACAATTAGTGCTTACAAAATATTCTATAAGGCACAGGCTCCGACCATGTTTAGCCTCAAAATCTGTAGAAATGCATTTGCTCGGTATAACAGCCATCTATTTATTTAGTTTATAAAAATGTTTTACCAGGAAGTAATACATTGAGAGTTACCTCTCGTTTTCAAGTATGTCCTGGGCATAGAGTTATTTAACGACAGAAATAAATCATTATAAACCAATTGAGAGACATTTTTTCTTTGCACCTAATGGAAGGTGCTGAGTATATGGATGGCATTAATTACAAAGAAATCAGGGTGACCATAATAAAATGAATAATCTGCAAGAAAGGATGGGGTCCTGTCTTTTATAAGAGAGCTTCCAGTGAATAATAATAATAATAATAATAATGGACCTTTGTGTGTGTGTGTGCTGCCTGGTGACCGGTACATCTTGCAGTGGGTGATAGCACTAATAATCCCCGCAGTTGCATCAGTTGCCATGGAGACAGATCCAGGCTGCCCTAGGTCGCAGTAGGCTTCATTGCTAGGCCCGGTTACTATGGAGACGCGTGGGCCCTGCACTTCCTGTATTGATTCGAATGAGGTGACGTGCCGAGCTCCCGTGATGCCCCGCGCGGCCCGAGAGTGAAGGGGGAGGAGAGCGGAGAGAGCAGCGGAGAAGGCGCCGCCATATTGGGACCGAGAATTTGGAGACCCGGGGCGGGCAGGTGAGGAGCGGGGAAGGCCGGGGACTGGGAGCAGAGCGGAGGGGGTGGTGGGTCAGAGAGCAGAGCCTCACGAGGAGGTCTCCCTGACCCTAATAACATCCCCCAAGTACCTTTATGTCGCTCTACATCTTACTTATTGTCCCTGTCAGTGTCACCATCTACATAACCTGTTCTCATCTACCCCCTACATCTCCCCAAATAACCTCCACAGCTCAACTACGTCCCTAACTGCACCCTCACTTCATCTACCCACCAAACATTACCCATTTCACCCCAACTACGCTTTCAACCTATTATCCCCCTCACCTCATCTACCTGTTCTACACACACCCTATGAACCCTCTCGCCCATCTGCCCTCAGTGTCTACTCATTCACACCCCCACTCTGCCATATCACCCTCTTACCCAATCATCTACATCCTCCTGGTGTGCCCCTTCCTAAAATATACTGCAGCGTCCACATCAGTTATTCATTCCAGCCAAGATCATATAGTCACCCATCTTTATGTATTAAAAGCATCTTTCATTTCCTGATGCCCCTCATCCCTTCTTGCAGACTGCTTGCTTGTGGGATGGGTTATCTTAATTCCCTGTTTGCATCTCTGGCCTAGAGAGGCGCATATCAGTATAATTTGCCTTATGGATGCAGGGAACTGACATGTATTTTCTGCATGTCGGTGGCTCTGGCCTAGACTAGTAGATCCCCTTTGATTAGGGCCTCTGAACCGTATATTTCAATGAATGAAACAAAACCTCATATGACTTTTACTGCTCAAACTTAGACAGCTCAGTAGAAGAGAAGCATTGCAATGCGTCATATAAGATGATGCCCTTATGATAGTCATACTCCTGTATTATTTTACATTATGCTTCAAAAAGGAACAGTGTCCTGTGTGTGTAGATCCTAAATGAAGCTACGGGAAATCAGAATCATGTCTGTCCCTGGCACAGGGGTCTCTAAACCTGGCTCAGCGTGCTATATAGCAGTAGGTATTTTGGAGAGGGACCATGCCAAGCCCTATGCATCCTGTAGTAAGCAGACTCCTGTCTGTGGGGTCTCTATACGATGATTTGGCTGCAGACCTTATAAAAGGGCCAGCCCTCAGGCACATTGAATGCTGCATAGGTTAATTTATCAGGAGAAGATAAAATTTCATATTTACATCCATAAAGGATCTGTAAACATGAGTTTACTTGTACAAATAAGACAGGGTCACAAGGAATCCTACAATGTTTTAAAGAGGCCCTAAGGGTGATATGTAGGATGCCCATCTCTTTTGTAGGATCTGTGTAGTATAAGGGATTACCTGGTGCAGTGATATCCTCTCCTCCATCAATCTGATGCTTTTTATACTGTATGATAGTAATATCTATCATTTTTCCTGCAGACATATAAAAATTGCATTTAGGTGTGTGTGTGTGTGTGTGTGTGTGTGTGTGTGTGTGTGTGTGTGTGTGTGTGTGTATATATATATATATATATATATATATATATCACGAGCCTGATAGCTTGTGTAATTTTGACAGCTTTTGCAGATACACACTGAGCTCTGCCTCTCTGTCCCTGTGCAGGGTCTCTCTATGGCCGGCATTCATTAAGTCGTGATGCTGGGTATCGCACCTCCGATCTAGCGTTAGCTGCCATTGAATTAAATGTCTGTTAACCCCATTTCTTTGTTCAATACCCCGCATCATGACTTCCCAGCCTCAGTGTGCATAAGTGAAGCTCACATTGGTAACCTGCATGTCCAGTCATGTGAGCAAGAAATAATCTTACCCTGCCAGGGGGGTAGTAACAGAGTTGTGTGCAAAGGGGTACAGGAATAGCTGTGTGTGTGTGTGCGCGTGCGCTGTACAGGCATGCAAGGGGATGCTGCAGGACATAGCTGTAGTGTCCCTACTAAAATAGCAGAGGATACCCCTCAAGCTAAGATGGAGGTGCAGTGACAGCTGTGTGTCAATGGGATGCTTGCTGCAGGGTTGAGTTGCAGTGACAGCTGTATGTAATGAAGTAGCAGGGGGTGCTGCAGTGCAGGAGTGAGATGCAGTGTGGATGGGTAGTTCTAGCATTGCAAGAGAGGCTGCAGGAGTGAGATGCAGTGTCACTGTGTGAAATAACTAAAATAGTAAGGGGTGTAGGATCAAGGGGTTACATAAGCCTGTGCAACCACTGGTGGGGGTACTCAGCCTCTCTGTGCCAGCCCTGCATTCCTGTATCTCCTCACAGTATCTCTCTCCTTGTAGCTCTCTGCACTGGGCACCAGCTTGGTGTCTGCCCAGAAGGAGCTGAGCCGTGTGGTCCTCTCTACCCTACCCCCCCTCCCCATCCCTCTTCCCCCCCCCCCTCCCCCACCTCCTATCCGCCATGGACCAGGATTACGAGAGGCGCCTCCTGCGGCAGATCAACCTCCAGAACGAGAACACCATGCCCTGCGTAGGTGCCAAAGTCGCCGCCTGTAGAGTGCTTTCTGTGTGCACACCGATCTGTCGCCCTCTATGCATGAGTACAACGTTTCTGTGGGTGGAATATCTATAATGTATACTTGAGGCGCCTGTGGGGTGGAATCCTGGTAGCATGGTTTTTGGCTGTGGGCCCCATTTTCATTGGGAAGAAAGAAGCAGAGGGAGATAACGTTTTTACCCAGAAATCACACAATCAACTTGCCCGGCAGCAAAAGTGCTGTTAAACTGGAGCAGACAATGGCTGCAGATTTAGAAATCATCAAAATAATAAAAAAAAAAATCTTTATTGCTTGGTAAATCTGGTTCTGCAACCGAATGATGCCAGTTGTGCAGCCTTTGGTGAAGAGGGAGTGTAAGTTGCTGTTGCTGGAAATGAACTGTATTCAATACCCACATCTTAACCCTTTCGCTGCCAGAGGGGACTGACCCGCAAAGGGTTTATCCTCTATATGAGTGAATTTCCGCTGCCCTGACTGATGGGTCCTTATAGCAGAGGACCAAGGCACTGTTAATCTTGCAAAGTTGTTTTTTTTAGGTTTTTTTTTTGTGGCAATGCTTCCTTTTCTTCCCAAAGCGCAGTGCATTGTATCTCTCTCTCACACACTCACACACTATAGTGACACGTGCAAAGTGTAGCAGTGTAAGTGCATGGGGAGGCCGGTGGTGGGTGGGTTGTAAATCTATTTAACGTATACAGAGGTAGCAGGGTATATTGCACCATACATAGCTTTATTTTATTTTTTTGCATAATTAATACCCTAGTCTTGAATTTGTGGCCCTGAGAGTTGTGTGGATTTCCTGCAAGTAAAATCCCTGTTAGTTTGCAAAAAAACCCTATAATTCTCTTAAAACAGTCATCAAAGGATGGTCGTAACAGCTGATGGAGTAGGGGTTCTGGCTATGCACTTCTTTAACCCAGGTTTTGCTGAAAAGTTGTGTCATTTTTTAGTTTCTTGAAAAATGAAGAGCATTTATTTTATTTGAACTTCTGATCTATCAACTGGGCTCCTGTTGGTCGATTAAAAGGGAGAGAGGGGTGGGGGGCAGGGGGGCTTTGCTTGTGCAAACTCATGTTCTGTGCAGTGCAAAAGGGAGCAGCCAGAGGAAATCAAATCCATTCCAACACTCCGCTTACCAGGTTTATAAACGAACCATAGAAAATGTTTTTTTTAAAAGACTTCTAGGTATCTGTTTGGCATTTTTAATTGCAAAAAAAAAAATCGCTCTGATTTAATCTCAGCCCTTTGGGGGAAATATGTTGCTGGCCCTCTGGCATTGAAAGGGTTAATTATGTCTACAAGGGACTGTTCCTTTTTACTAGGTGCTCCCACTTCCAAAATGCTGGGCCTGTCCCCCTCCAAGTGCCTTCTGTTACACCCGTCTCCAACCCAAACGAGCTGCTCCTTTTTTATTTTGAGAAGTATTTGCTCCCCCATACCCTTCCCCATTTCCCTCCTTTTGCTCCCTTCTCCCTCCACTACTACACAATGACTGCAGCAGCCAGGGGGTTAATGTTTTCAGCCTCTCCCACAACCCACTCCCCTTTCCTCTTTGTTATTTGGGCCCAGCCCCTCTGCCTCCCACTGTCTGTGCTTTTAAACAAAGCCATTTAAACCCTGGGAATCTGCCTCAAGCTTTGACCTCCTCTGTGTGTTATAATATATAACATATCTATCTCGCGGGCAAGACGTGGCGGGGTTTAGGATGAAGAGTCAGAGATGTGCCCCACTCAGCGTCCTCCAGGACTGCACTGCAGGGGTAACTATTCCTCTCTATATGGTACACAGTATCACAATACAAGGGAGTATTGATATAGTACAGGGCTAGGAGTATGCATTGGGAGCACAGGAACTCTGCCTCAGAGTGTGCTATCTACTAATCATTTGTAGCAATGCGTCTGTAACCCTTTTGCTGCCATTGCGTTGCAGGATCCTCTGGCAGTGAATTGTGCAAATGTTTCATTTCCTGCCTCCAAGGTCTTATAACCTATTTAATTTGCAAGTCTCTGCCTCGGCATACATTTAAGTTTTGTAGTGTTGCTTATAGCTTGGGGATGGGGGGAGGGGGGTCTCACTACAAAGACCAGCACCCTGACCTTTGAATCATTTTGAGCCTTGGAGATGAGCAGATTGTGAGTGACCAGATGTCTTATTTCTTTATGGGTCAAACTGTTTGGAATTGGAAGCCCCTATGGTGCTTGGAAACAGTTGAGGTTTTAACCCTGTTGCTACTAAAGGGTTCAGTGACATTGCTTTTGTAAGGTGTTGCTGGCTTCTACAGCAGACATGGGGTTAAATGAAGTTAACCCAAAAATGATTTCTCTTGAAAGTTCACCTTTTTAGAGCCCAATTTTTTTTTTAATGTTATTGTGAATGTTCATTTATAAAGGCCCAATGCCCCAGTAACGTATTGACACAGCGGCTTGTTCCCCTTCACCAGGTAGCACAGAACTGTCCTACATGCAGACGGCTATCAGATAAACTCTTATCTGAATCTGTTCAGACAAAGCTTGGGGCAGGGGATTAGCAGCTATATTCATGTAGGCTTTTAGGTCAATTCCCTGGGAATAATATACACTGTTTAAAAATAATATGTGAACAAGTGTAAAAAAAGGTAAATAAGGATACCCTATTATGTAGTGTAGTAACTCTTTCATTAACAAAGGGTTGGCGCAGGTAGAACTAAACTAGCATGTAGCAAATGGGGCTAGGAGAGCAGTTCTAATCTGATGTTGGTTTCAGTGTAGCTATTGGGGTAATAGCTGTTCTATATTCACTCTATAGTTGGGTTACCATCGAATCCTTCTCTCCCATTGGCTCCCGTATGTTTGTTTGACCTCAGCTGCTCTACACACTGGAGTTCAGGGACTGCAACTTGTGCTCTCTGACCTTCCACAACGATTTATTGTGCATGCTGTGATATGTATTGGAACTTAACCCTTTTACTGCCATTGTGGAGCAATGCTTTGCAGTCCCCTCTAACAGCAAGGGGTTAAGTAGCTAAATGTATGTGTGGAATTTGTAAAAATGATACTGCAGGTGTTATAGGGCTGCATGGTTTCACTGCACTGACACCTCCATATTTATTTCATGATGCCCCCTCCACTGCAGGTAGCAGAGATGAGGCGGACGCTGACCCCGTCAAACTCCCCTGTGTCTTCTCCGAGCAAACACGGAGACCGCTTCATCCCATCCCGAGCTGGGGCAAACTGGAGCATCAACTTCCACCGGATAAACGTGAGTGACGCGGATCCTGGGAGGGGGAGGGCAGGCTGAGCAAACACCCCCTCACCTGGGACATGATGCAAGGGGACGTGTACAGTAAATCTCAAACATGAATGTGTATTTAGATGGGTATATTCATACTACATGTAAGTATGTGCAGTATATTCGTGTGTGTGTGTGTGTGTGTGTGTGTGTATGTATGTGTGTATATATATATATATATATATATATATATATATATATATATATATATATCATATTTTTTTTATTTTTCCACATACAGCACACCAATATTATTCCATGTATAACGATAGTCCTAACCATAGACTGTACAATGTACACTGTATGATCTCTGATCTCGAGCTGTGGCATAATTACTGGGTATTTTCCTTTTCCTACCGGCTGCAGGAAAACGAAAAATCCCCAAGTCAGAACAGGAAAGCCAAGGACGCCACCTCGGACACTGGGAAAGGTGAGGCGGGAGACACCACATACACCTTATGTGGTCCTTGGGCTGCTACATTAACTTTTCCCAGTGCACTAAAGGGTTAAGTGTCTCGGGTATTAACAGGCTACTTTTTTGTGGACTGCTTAATTAAATATCACATGATGGTTCACAGCATCTGAATGTCTGCAGCTGAGAGCCATCAAGGTCTAATTAGCATCAATATACACTGGGGAGAGCCACACCTGGCTGCTGATCTCTGCTCAGTGCTACCTCCTGTTAAAAAGTGAAGTGCTTTTGCGCTAATTAATAAAAAAGACTCCAGCAGCAGCACTCCCTTTAGAATCTATAGGGTTTGCGTCCACTGTGTATTGGGGGAATTCATTCTGGATAGTAATATCTGAGGTTTGCCAAGAGTTTGTAAGTCACAGACTCCTGCATGTGCTGCCCTCTCTCACCTCTCATCTCCCTCCCCCCCCCCCCCCACTCCCCTCACAAACCCTTTCAGACGGTCTTGCATACTCTGCACTGCTAAAGAATGAGCTGTTGGGTGCTGGGATCGAGAAAGTGCAGGACCCCCAGACTGAGGACCGCCGGCTGCAGCCTTCAACCCCGGAAAAAAAGAGCCTGTTCACGGTAATCCCACAGCAGCTGCCATTTTTTTGACCTTCGTACCCCAAAAGCAGGTGGCCAGTGGGCCCTTGTTCTTTGCCAACTAAAGATGTCCAAGATGTGAGGGCTGCACCCCTACAAATCCTATTTAAAAGAATAAGGTGGCACATATTGGGATATAGTATTTGGGTTAGTTCAGGATATTTATTCTAATGCTTGCACTCCACCGGACTCACCTATGTTCTTCTGTCGGTATTTCTCTAGTACTCTCTCAGCTCCAAGCGCTCCAGCCCAGATGATGGGAATGAGGTGTCTCCCTACTCCCTGTCACCCGTCAGCAACAAGAGGTGGGGTGTGGGTGACACTGCGTGCCCTGATCAGTATATCCTGTTGCCCCTCAGTTACCCTGTTCCTGTCTCCGCTATGTGCATTACTTGTAACAGATCGCTTCTTCCCCGTCCCTTCCACAGTCAGAAGCTGCTGCGTTCCCCACGAAAGCCCACTCGTAAGATATCCAAGATTCCCTTCAAGGTGCTGGATGCCCCCGAGCTGCAGGATGACTTCTATCTCAACCTGGTGGACTGGTCGTCCCTCAACGTGCTGAGCGTGGGACTGGGGACCTGTGTGTACCTCTGGAGCGCGTGCACCAGTCAGGTGAGGGCAGGAGCGCTGTGTGGGGAGTTGGATCTGCGTGTGGTAAGGTTCATGCTTGCTCCTCCCTGATAACCCCAAGTCTCTTGATGCTCTTCAGTGTACGTGTGGGTCTGCGCTTCGAGTCCGCTCCTGCACACTGCACTAACTTTTGCCTCTGGCCTACAACAATCTTGTGTTCTCCTGTCCACAGGTGACACGGCTATGTGACTTGTCTGTGGAAGGGGACTCTGTGACTTCAGTGGGCTGGTCTGAGAGGGTGAGTGTGACCCAAGACCTGTTACTCCCTTTTTACTGCTCGGGTGCCGTGTCAGATATTAAGGAGGGTGGCGACCACAGTCCGTATTAATCAGCAGCCCTTAGGGGACCTGTGAAGTCTGTGACATCTATGGGAAAAGTATCTTCTTCACTAATCAGAATTCATAACTTGCCATAATTCTACACTCCTCCAAATCCAGTACAGATACTTCATTGTTATTTAGGAATAAATTATATGTAGATGATTTATATATATATTATACATTTGATAATATATTTGCATATATACAGTGGTTAAAGTAGCCTAATCTAGTGGTACTGTGCCTAACTACTAACAGTTCTGAATTGTATTAAACATTGAGGAAAAGTTATATTGACCTTATTTTGGAAAGATTTATACAGAATAGGGAGAAGGCGAGAAGCTTACTAAAACGAATGTTTTTTTTCTTTAAAAGAAAGTGGAGCACCCTTCCGCCCCCCAATGTATTCAAGTTGTATTTATGTATAATTTTGCAAAATGTAATAAAAAATTTCAAGTTTAAAAAAGAAAAAGAAAAGTGGAGTTGTAAGTGCATGTAATACTCTGGCTTTGGAAATACATTAAAAACAGAGTGCCACCATCACGTGTGTGTGTGTGTGTGTGTGTGTGTGTGTGTGTGTGTATACACCTATATGTATGTGTGTATATTTTTTCACACATAGTTTGAATAATAATGTATTGCGTATAATATACATTTAAAAAATATTGAAATGTTCATATTGTATATTTTATATAATATCATTTGTGTGTCATCACGGTTACATGTGGTAAGTACGTAACCGCCTAATAAGAATCTGTCCAAACCATTCAAGTTATGTAAGAAAACAACAATATTGAAATTATTAGTTAATAACGAATTTAACAGATGTCACACAAATATAAAAACTGATTATGTATTACAAATGTACAAAAATAAAACCAGGAGAGCTCAACCGAACAAACCAATGTTGTATTTTGCTAGACTATAAAACCGTTTTTATGGCTTTTCCATTACGTTATCGAGGATTACGTTGCATACAATCCTGCCTCAATGTTGGGTAAAGGTCGGAGCACTCGTATCACGGTTTGGATACTGCCTCGGGTGCACGGGCTACACCCTTTAGGGGTAATCGAATGTCACGGCAAGTCAGGACTCCATAGATCTTTAAAGCAAAACATCAAACTTATTTGTGAACTGATCGACGTTTCGGACTGAGGAAATTGAGATTTTTGCCCTAAAACAGTACACTTTTTTAAAATAACAGGATATCCTCACGGAAGAAAACGGAGCACAGCAATGCAGCAATGAGGGGGCTAGATACCGGTATAAAAGTCCTTTATTCCATGGTAGACATCATGGCATGGGATAGGTTAAAAATCTCGAACGCGTTTCGGGCCGTCGCCCTTTGTCAACGTGACCCAGAGAGCTGACAATCTAATTGTAACCTGATTCCTTATGTTCAGGGGAATTTGGTGGCCGTCGGAACACACAAGGGCTTTGTTCAGATCTGGGATGCCTCGGCTGGGAAGAAGCTGTCCACGCTGGAGGGGCACACAGCCCGAGTGGGTAAGGTAGCATCCCACTTCAGGGGGCATCTCTTCCTTTAAACCCCTATCTTGCATTGATGTTGTTAATGACCCCTGCCCCATTGCAGAGTTTTAACCCTCTTCGCTGCCCTCCCCTGCAGGGGCGCTGGCGTGGAACGCGGACCAGCTGTCCTCCGGGAGCAGGGACAGGATGATCCTGCAGAGGGACATCCGGACCCCACCCATCCAGTCTGAGCGACGATTGCAGGGCCACAGGCAGGAGGTGTGCGGCCTCAAGTGGTCCACAGACCACCAGCTCCTGGCATCGGGGGGGAACGACAACAAGGTACAGTGTGTGCGAATAGGGACAGACTCAATATCTCATAGCTCCCCTCTGTGTCACCCTGCAGGGACAGACAGTGGGCCTCAAGTCCCTTCTGTCTTTGTCATCTTGTGGTGGGAGGAACATAAGCTGTGTCACAGCTCTCCTGTCTCGTGTAAGAGGAACATTATTGCTTGTAGACCCTTCTAGCTGTGTTCCTGTGAGACACCCTGTAGGTGGGAGGAACAAGGTCCCTATGTTCCTGTCACTGAGCCAGGAGGGGACAGGTGAAAGACTCCTTGTGTTCCTGGGTCATTGTCATCCTGCCAGGGAAGGGACAGAACCCATAGGCCTTCTGTCTGTGTCTTTGTCACATACCATACTCTTTCTTCCTCTTCCCCCCCTTTTACCCCCTTATGTAGCTCCTGGTGTGGAATCACTCCAGCTTGAGCCCCGTGCAGCAGTACACAGAGCACCTGGCTGCAGTGAAGGCCATCGCCTGGTCCCCTCACCAGCATGGCCTGCTGGCCTCAGGCGGGGGTACCGCGGACCGCTGCATCCGTTTCTGGAACACACTGACAGGGCAGCCCCTGCAGTGCATAGACACTGGCTCCCAGGTCTGCAACCTCGCTTGGTCCAAACACGCCAATGAGCTGGTGAGTGCCCGCTCCCTAAATCCCACCCTCCATGTTGACCTTTGCATTGCTGTGTGTTCACTGGGTTAATTGTACACTTACACAGGCTGAGTGGAGCCATCAGTTTTTTTTGTTTTATTAAGGCAGCAGTTCCCCTCCCGTCACCCCCAACTGTATTTATATTTGTATAAAAATGTTTACAGATTTGAAACTGGGAGGGAGGGGGTCCTCTGTGGCAGGATCAGGCTATTTTTAGCTCTTTTATTAATGACACGATTTATACGAATACTTTACAGTGGGGCACATTTTATATACTCTGCTGCTTTAACTCCTAAAGCGCTAGTCAAGCCTGCAATTCTGATGATGATAAAAGCTGCAGTGCCGCTAAGCAAAGGGGAGCTCTTCAATGCAATGCGTTTGGTATTTGCTTCTGCTCTTAGCAGCGCCATCCGCACACACAGTTTCAGAGCTATTGGCAGGGAGCATAGCTGGGCGGTCTAACACAGTAATAATGTTTGCGGTTAAGAGGCCCGAGTTTGTCGGGGCAAAACTGTATTGTGTGAAACTGTAGCCAATGGTAAAGGAGGCGTTGCCAGGCTTTCCGTTGCGTGGCATTTCCAGCGTGTGTTACTTAGCAGGGACTCTCTCTTCCCCACAGGTGAGCACGCACGGGTACTCACAGAACCAGATTCTGGTGTGGAAATACCCCTCCCTAACACAGGTAGCAAAGTTGACGGGGCATTCCTACAGAGTACTGTACTTGGTGAGTTAACTGTAACCCCTTCCCTGCTGGAATGGCATTCCTCCACCCCTCCATGGGGCTAATAGACCCTTCTGTGCCCGAGGAGACTATTTTGCACTGCGTTGCTGGTCACTGGTGCTGAAGGGGTAATAGGGACATAATAGTGTTCTGTGTAATATTTGGGCTGCAGGGCTAAAGGAGTAGAGCAGTGGTTGTCACGGTCTTTGAAGTGGGTGAAACCCAGGTTGGAATCCTAGTGCTATATCTCCTTGTGACCCTGGGCAGCAAGTCCCTTCAATCTGTGGCACTGAAATGAAGAAAGACGGGCTCCTATGATTGCACGCTGACGCAGTGTAGCAAGAAATGCAATATAACCTTTATTAATATAATGAAAAGATGAACAGAATACGTGGTAGCAGAGCATTCAAAACAACAAAATATATGTATGTCTATCGCTCTCTGTGGACTTGTAATATAGTAAAAGCACAATTGTATGAAACCACTGTGTTTGGGACTATGGGAGAGATCTCCTAATGTCCCTAAAAGATGCTGCTTTGTAGGGAGCATACTGTTGTATGATTGCTTGATGCTGACCAAAAACAGCCCTATGCTCCTCAAATACTGAGGGGAACCAGTCTGCTCCGGTGTATGGCCACTGCACACGCAGATCGGTACCCCTTACCCATCCGGAAATATGTCCTGACCGAAATGAAATATTCTTACAACTATTACAAACAATACAAAATTTGCATACATATATCAAATTGGGATATCTATTCCCAATATCATTTAAACAGCCGACCCAACGCATTTCTCCAATATCTTTGTCGTGTGTGTTAAAGCGGTTAATGAGACAGATTCCTAAGGGTGACTGCTCTCTGTCCCCTCCCTTATAGGCCATGTCCCCAGACGGAGAGGCGATTGTAACAGGAGCAGGGGATGAGACGCTGCGATTCTGGAATGTTTTTAGCAAAACCCGCTCCACGAAGGTGAGTGACCCTGAGAGGTTTGACATGTAGTGGGGCAGGGGGTCTGTGAATTACATTTGATAAAGGAGCGGCTTAATCATTAAAAACAAAAGGGCCTTTGAAGGGGGTGAACCTAGTTGAAACACCTACAATTCTTATCTGTTCTATTTTAAAGGCTCCTCCCTTTTGTCTGATGTCACTGTGCTGAACAGAAGTTTGCACAGGCAAAGCCCCCCTATTTCCTTCCTCCTTATACTTATTGGCATTAACAGGGACATGGTAGGCTAGAGGTTGAATAAACACTTGGTTGGCCAGTGCTGTATTCCCAGCCCAGATATAGAGACCAAAACAAACACCTAGAATCAGGTTTAAGGGAATCATTTTGGCTAGGAAAGAGTATGACTAGAAGATAACTAATGGGGCTTGCACCTGTAACCACTACACCATACCTCCCCTGGAAGGGGGAGGGACCCTGCAGGAGGTATACCCCATCTGTAGGGCACTTTTTTTCAGATGTCTATAACTCCTGTTCTGTTCTTCTCTTAGGAGTCGGTCTCTGTTCTTAACCTCTTCACCAGAATACGGTAAACGCCCCCTCCCCTGGTTGCCTCCGCTCTCCCCTCTCGTGATGCCATGGAGACCCCTCCCCGAGTGACATTGAACCCTACAAACAAACCTCTACCACCAGCCCCAATGATCACAGACTCTCTTTGGGAACGGGGAGTTGGCAACTTCAAAGCCTTATTAAAGGCCTCCTCTGGACAGAGCGCACAGGACTCTATTGAGAACTTTAAAGGGGGAGGGAGCAGCATTAAAAACAAAATATAATCTGTTTGTTTTAGGGGGGAGGGAAGGAACCACTACCCTCTCGTCATCGGCCTGTAGGGGGTACAGGCGGATCCTGAAGCCAGACAGGGGCAGAACCCTCCTCCCAAAATGAAAAGTTATATGTATGTATGTACGTGTGTGTATATAAATGTTGATGTATAGCTTAGAAGTTGGGCTTAACCCCTGCACTGACATTGCATCGCAGGCCCCATATGACAGTGCTGGGGTTAAGGAAGCAGTGGTCTACATAACACCCACTCCTCTACTATGGCAATGCTGTGTTTTATAATGGTACAGAGTATCTATGATGGATTGTTGTTGAGGAATAGGTTCCACCCTTCCCCATTCATGGGCATGCTCGGTACACTGTAGATACTCAGTACAACTATACACCTGCAGCCTGCTCAGCCTACCTTAAACTGTTTCAGTCTTTCGAGTTCCAGTTGAACCATCTAAAAAAAAAAAAAAATGGGAGGGTGGCTATGAAATACTCGCGGCCCTCTGTTCCCTGAAAGCCAAATCCCACCAGGTGGGGGTGTTTATTTTATGGACACGTGGATTGGGTGGCCGGGTTCCTCATTTTGTTAACTGGTCGTTAATGAAGTTGCCGTTTTCTTTGTTTTTTTTTACACAATGGACAGATGTATTTTTAATGTTAATTTAATGCCGAAGTCCTGGAGGTCTGTCTGGAAAAAAATCTTTATTTTTTTTTTGTGTTTCCCCCTGTTACATTTTTGCATATTTTCGTTCTCTGCAGAAGAGGGGGGAGGGGGTGATGGGGGGACGGGCTTTTGAGGGAGAGAAAATAGTTCAAGAAAAGCACTTAATCCGGGATATATTTGGTCCACCTTGCAGCACATTCTACACTACTCCTGCTGACCCCCCCACCCCCTCTCCAGCAGTTAAGAGGTTAATGGCAGTGTGAGCAGTGACTGTTCTGTAGGTTATTTTTACTCTGTACTAAGTGATGCTCCCCTCTACCCCCACCCCCACATGGGGGCGTTACCTTACCCAAGGGGTGATGTTGGCCTCTTTATTCTTTGTTTTTAAAGAGAAAAATATTCCTGATTTAATGTTGACAATGTCTGATTTATTTATTGTGCATTCCTAAGTGTGCCAGTGTGTGTGTGTGCCAGTCTGTAGCAGTGTGACTGTGCCAGTGTGTAACAATGTGTGTGCCAGTCTGTAACACTGTGTGCCAGTCTTTCCCTGTAGGTGCCAATTTTGTATGTTTATGCCAGTCCGTGTGCAAGTCTAAGTCTGTCAGTGCTTGTGTCTTACTCCCTCATCTGCATTCCTGTGTGTGCGCCAGTCTTTATGCATGGGTCTTTGCTAAACCAATATAGTTACATAGTAGATGAGGTTGAAAAAAGACAAATGGCCATCAAGTTCAACCTATGTTAAATTTTAGACGACATAGGATAAAGTATAATATTTGTGTTTGCGGTATTTTGATACAAAGGAAGCCAAACAAAAAAAAAACCCCCGTGAAACATCATCCAATGATGTCTCATAAGGGGAAATTAAATTCCTTCCCGACTCCAAATATTGGCAATAAGGTTTCTCCCTGGATCAACATTCTTCCCATGTTTACTTCATTGGTATATCCCTGTATACCTTTCCCTTCTAAAAAGATGTCCAACTTTTTTTTTTTAAAGATATTTATTGTATCTGCCATCAGTCTCCAGGGGTAAGGAATTCTCTGTTACTGGTGAAATCGCCTTACCTCCAATATGTGCCCATGTGTGTCTCACAGAGTATATATTTCCATCTCCCTGATGAGCACGCCGCACTGTATATAATGATGCTTGGGCTCTTGTGTACACTGAAGAACACGCTGCTCTCTAGAGCGATTATGATGAATATCTCGCTTCTAAATTCCATCATTACATATGCTCCCGGCAGCCATGTGTTGCAGGCTTCTCTGGCAGTGAAGGGGTTAATGCCCATACGAGTAACTCCTATAATATTAGTTCGTATCTTGCCCCCAAGCATGTCCTGCTCTTTAAAAAAAAAAACGAAAAACAAACGGTTTTCTTCCTCCTGATGGTACAAGGTTGCCATGGTAACTTTATACTGCTCTGATTTCTGGCGGGAGCTTCATTTTAACCTCCCAGATACTTAATATTTGAACCGGTGATATCTCACGAAAGGGGCGTTCGTTCTTAAAAAGGAAAAACACGTTGGAAAGGGTAAAAGGAGATCTATTCACCTTAGCACAAAAAAAAAGGCATGGCCTGTTTTTTTTTTTGCATCTCTTTAATTATTTGGTGATGTGCATTCATGTGTAGCTTTAGTGCTGCAAAGACAGCAGCTCACTGGTCACCTCCCTCTGTGACAGTCCCCTCCGTTGCTATGGCTAGCAGTTTATATACAACAATCTATGCACCTGATGCAGTGACAACCCACCTGTCCTCGTCACCCAGAGCTGTGAGCAGGTGAAGCTAGCATGCAACCGCCAGAGGAGAGGGGGCCTGTACCCCGCCGGACACTGGAGGCGGAGTTCCCTATCCCCCTGAACAGGTGAGTAGGGGGCAGGAGGGAGGGGTGATGCTCATTTGTCACTATTTATATAGGCAATATACATCTGTGCAATGTAAAACTGCACATATATATTGCTTATTTATATATACTGTAATGCATAGCTCTGCAGGCATACACACATGCAATCTATAAATACATATGCTGCTCTTCATGTGTGTGTATATATAATGCATTGCAATAGAGCTGTACACTACTGTGCTGACGCACACTGCTACAAGCATTATTCCCCCTCTCCCTGGTTTCAGTGATGAGTTCCTGTACCTCCCCGGACCTGCCAACGCCCCCATTTTACACCAGTCCATGCGCTGGAGATCCAGCCCTTGGGGGCAAGACGTCAAATGTCAGCTGTACTACACAGGGAAGAATCGGGAGATCTTCTATAGGTGGGCACAAGAGCACCGGCAGAGGGAGAAGGAGGCACTGCCACATGGTAAGGGGGGGGGGACAGATCTACATTCACACACCTAGCCGCTATTACTACCCCTGTTAGCGCAAAATAATGAGTTAAATGGCACGTTATCTCCGTAACCATTGTCAATATCACTACTGTTGAATAACGTTCCAGTGAGCATCTTGGTATTTACACACACCTTTTTTTCTCGGGTGGACCAATAAATGGGCAAAAAATTCAGGGGGCTACTGCCCTCCCTGATGCTCCTGTGGGGGTAAAGTAGAAGTACAGCGATGACGGACGGTGTGGAGCGGGCAGGGCCGCCACAGCTTGCCCAGAACTAGAGCTTCTACCTGCTCCCCCTGTCAGTGGCCCTGTCCACCCCAACCCCCTCTCTCACTTCTTCGCTTTCACCCCCCTTTTTTTCTCTCCCCCCATGTATTTCCCTCCCCAACTCATTGTTCCCCTCTCTCGCTCACTCCCCCTCTTCTTGCACTCCCTCAATTCCTCCCCACTTTACAATCCTGCTTCACCCCCCTCCTACTCACAATTCCTCACCATCTGCTCAATTACTCCCCCCCCCCTCACTCAAAATTTGACCCCTTTTTCCCCCATACTCACAATGTTACCCCCTCCTCTCGATGTGATCTTGGGGCTGCACTGGCTCAGCCTCTTCTCACGCCGTCCCTATAAATTGAGCCTGCCCTGCATCTCGCCTCTCCCCACCGGGTCCTGCTGCGGAGGGGAGCTCTGGCCTCACAGAGGTAGGGCTTGATTTCTGGTGTGGGCCCAGCGCGAGAAGAGGCTGACCCCCCGGAGGTCACGCAGCAAGCTCAAATGCTAAGTTAGCCACCCCTGATCTATATCTATATATACACTAAAACATATTGGGGATCAGCACTCCTCTCAACCAGGGATGTGCAAACTGGGGAGCATGAGATTTTCCGGAGGGGGCGCGGCGGTTACAGAGGTCCTGCACTCTCACACAAGGCATTCAAATGAAATGCCGGGGGACCGTGCGAGGTCTCTGTAACTTCTACTACCTGGTCTTCGGCAACGTGACGTCACATGACCCTGCGGCGTCATTAAACACCGGAGCCTAGCAGGGGAGGTGAACAGGCAGGAGGGCGCAGGGGGAAACTTTGCGCACCCCTACTCTAATCTGTCATATATAAAGTGCCCTTGTGCTAAACTGTGTACATGTGCACATACAAACCAGCGGTGAAATGTAATAAGTGGAATAAATAGAAAAACTAAAGTCCAAGCCAAAAGTCCCTAAGTGTGTCAAATGATGACACAACTGTGAGTATGAAGGTGCTTATGAGCGATAGGTATAAATGCCCCCTGGTGTCAGGGGCTGCTTCTCCAAGAGATGTACTACATCTAGGAAGATTGTAAGCAACTAAAACTAGAAGTGCACGCTCCATATGCCCACTCACCTGATGCGTATTAAAAACTTGCACTGGAATGATTCAATTCATGTTACCGGAACCAGCTCAGGTGTGCGTGGCCCCCGGGAGCAGTGTGGGGTGGATAGGGACTCGTCTTCGATTACGCTGGCAGCAAAGCGCAGAACTACACGAGTTCAAATGTAGCAGTCGCAGTAAACGGCGTTCGAGCTGATGAAGTCATCCCTGTGTTGACACAACATGTAAGGTTGTGATGTCATCACGTCACACTTTGCCGCTTACATGGACTCAAATAAGCGCAGAGTTTGAATTGATCACCTGTATCTCTGTCTGAGCACTCAGCAAGGAGATCAGCGGGATGCTGGGACTTTTCGTTCTCCTTCCAGCTCGAACGCGTTTACTTCGTTTACTTCGGCTGCTACATTTTAACGCGTGGGGTTGTACACTTTGCAGCCAGCTGCTTGATGAGCATCGAAGACTTCTTCCTATGTTCACCACGCTGTTATACTTTATCACACTATGGAGCGTGCGCTTCTCGGTTTTGTTATATTTATGTCATATACATTTTAAGATATGGTGGGTGAAAAAGGCAACAAATAACCTCCACCGTATTCACTTGTGAGCACATTCACATGTCTTAGGCAGGTTGCAACCCTGCCTTTCAACCATTATCACCTATCATACAGTGCTCCTACTGCAGCAAGGGATTCTGGGAAATGACTTGCTTTGCTAGTCCCATGCTGTGCTTGAAAGCTGTGTGAACGGCAATGCATTTGCTTAAATGGGCTCCATGTGAATGGATTTTCCAGGCAAAAGGTGACACATTGTGTGTTCATGTCTAGGTGATAATGATTGAAAGACAGGGTTGCAGACCTGTCTAAGACATGTGAATGTGCTTACAAGTGATATTCTTTATTGGATATATATACACATACTAGTCCTTGATCCACTGCTGGATGAAGGCGTGTGTGTGTGTGTGTATTCAGCGTCTTCTATGGCAGTCAGAAACATCTGGGATATAACTCCTATTAGCTGGGGTATGACTAGAATTCTGATGCAGATATAAAGGAGGTGTGGCCTGTTCTCTGGGCAATAATTATTGTCCTACATAAGCTGGGGAAAAGGATGTGTACTTGTTTTCTGCCAAACTGGCCGCTCTTAAGCTGTCCTGAGGGAAGAACCACCTGCATTGCCATGACCCTTTGGCTGTGCAGAGGAATTAGAAGCCAGGTACAGAGCTGCTCGTTTAGTGGTGCGGGACGCAGAATTCCTCTCCTGCAGCCTTGATCATGTGGATCCCGGGGATACTGACATCACTTCTGGTCACGTGGGATGCCGGGAGAGCACGGAGGCAGGACAGTCAGGTATTTAAAAGTACCCTTTGACACTACACTTTCTTTAAGTATCTATTTTTTTGCACCTAGTCTCTAATTTGTTTCTCTGCAAACTTTATCTGCCTCTGGAACACAACAGCCATCCAAGCCGTTACTCCCTGCAACACTCAAGCCTGCCTGCACCCGCTTACTTACAGCTTTGCATGTGTGCATAGCAGACAGTTCCCCATCTTTCAGCTACCTACATTTTGGGAGACAAAAAGGTAAAGACACACTTCTTGAGCAGGCAAGCTGTTCCACTAGGAGAATGGGAGTTGTGTCCGCAGGTATTCACTGATACAGTACATCGATAGGGCCTTCCATTGATAGACCTGATGGCATCCAGAGCAAACACAAAGGTTTCTCACTTTGGCTCCAGATGGCAAGATCTCAACACCACAATCTGAGACACCATGTCAGTCATATGGACATTCCCTCTCGTATATGTCTTTCCTCCCATTCCGTTACTCCAGATGATATGCAAAATCCAGAGAGACCGGGTGAATGCTATATTATTAGCACTGCATTGGCCCAGACCGGCATGGTTCGCAGACTTAAAGAACCTTTCAATAAACACTCCATGGAGGCTTCCTCCACTTTCTTCCCTGCTAACGCAAGGGCTGATTTCTCCGTCCCAACCCTGGTTTCCTTCAATTGACTGCATGCAGTTTGAGAGGAGCTCTTTGAGAGCATTGGAGTTTTCAGATCAGGTGATTTGATACCTTACTTCACTCCAGGAGGTCACCTCCGCTATATATTACAGAATATGGAAGATATTGTTTAACTGGTGTCACAATCAAGGTATTAATCTGCTCCGTGCAACAACTCCACAGATCTTGCAGTTTCTACAGCTAGGTTTTCAAAAAGGGCTCAAGCCTGCTACACTGAAAGTACAAGTGTCAGCTTTGGCGCCCTTCCTTATAGGCAAATTGCATTCGATCCTATTGTCGCCAGATCCATCAGGGCAACCATCTGATTAAACTGCAGATACAGGCTCTCATATTTTCATGGGATCTGAATCTCTTGTCTTGGAGGCTTTCACTTGAGCGGCTCTTGAGCCTTTAAGTGACCTATCCATTAAAACCGTCACCACCAAGACTGTATTTCTCACAGCGATCACGACAGCACGCAGCGTTGGAGAATTGCAAGCATTATCAGGCAAGGAACCGTATTTCCAGATCCATCAGGATAATATTGTCACGCGAACAGTTCTTCACTTCTGTGTTAAGGTTGTATCAGAATTTGCTGTGAATCCGGATATGTGGTCCCTTCCTTTTGCCCTCACCCTTCTAATGAAAAGGAGAGAATATGACATCATCTGGGTGTAGTTAGAGCATTGACAGCCTATACGCAGAAGACAGCTGAGTTTAGGAGGACTTCAAGGCTGATCATTCTTCTTCAAGGTCCCAGAAAAGAGCATGCAGCTTCAGCCGTATCTATTTCAAGATGGATCGTAACAGCCACGAGCGAAGCTTATACTTCTGTTAAGGGGAATTCCCAAAGGGCAGTTTATGAGACTGAGGCGAAATTGTTCCAACCTCGCTGACTTCCTCACACAGTCCAGGGATCTGTACAATAGATTATTCACGTGCAGATCTTATTCGTGCTTTTGAAGAAGTTCGTGATATAGAGCGGTCTGCTATGTTCCAAAATAAGATGCAAGAGCTCCACCCAGGATGTCCCACTCTTTATTACACAATTTGGCTCCCAAGCAAATCAAATTAAAAATATAATAAGATGCCACTGGGGTGTCCTATCTGTGGGACCAGCTCTCAAAAAGATATTTAAGGAGGGCCCTAAGTTTGTATTTAAGCGAGCTACGACCATTGCAAATTATGTTTCACAAAGTTTTTGTTTTTTTACTCTAAAAATACCAGTGAGCAGTCCTTACCAAAAGGTTCCTTCAGATGTCTTCATTGCAAAATCTGTAAATACATGAAACTAGCCCCATGGCTTGCTTCCACAGAAACAGGTCAGCGGTACAGTACCAAGTCATTTATCAATTGTAATACACGATTTGTGATCTGCCTGCTGACCTGTTGCTGTGGTAAGCCGTATCTGAGACGTACAGCCAGGGCCCTCAAAGTAAGGATTATGGAACACGTGCGTCTCATATCCAAAGGGGGTCTTACACATCCAGTGTCCCACCGTTTTTCATCCTCTAGCCTGGGCAATATTGATACCTTTTCATTCCTAGGTATTGAACATGTACCAACCCCAATCTGTGGGGGCAATAGGATCAACTCCCCGGATCGTCGAGAGCTACTTTGGATTTTCACCCTCTGGACCTGCATTCCTTTCAGCTTGAATTCTGATTGGGATCTGTGTCCATTTAGTAAAAATTAAATCAAATCCAAAGTTAAATGTAAAATTAAGACGTATTACATCTATTGTTGACCTCCCTGTGTCATCTTAGAGAGACGTTTTATTTTTGAACGGGCGCGAGTGGGACATTTCGAGGTGGCATTTTGTGTAATCCTCTGTTCCTTCACAATTATGATATTGGATATTATATGGGACATTGTATTGGGATTGGTTGCCATGCGTTTGGCCTAATCCCATTTGGAATCTGTATACGTATCAGATTTGATCTGCACCTATAGTCCTTCTGTGTTGATTCTTTATGTATATTAATTTTTTTTATGTGTATTCAATGGTTATATCAATTCAAGTGGTTTTCATTAATATAATCGGTTATGTAGAAATTCATGGTCTCTGTGAGTAAATGTCATACTTCATGCAAGTACCATATTATAATTATAATGTGAGCATATTCTATACCAAAGCTCACATGCTAATATATATTGGATATTTATTATCTTCACTTAGGTACAATACATGAATGTGGATAACCATTGAATACACATTTTGTTCAGATCTAGCTCAAATCTATGAATAAATATGTTTTGGTTAACAACAAAATATAGGTTCCTTACCCCCCTGAGTATTAATAAACAATTTACTGTATCGGAAGGGTAGCATGTAGGGTCAATAACGTATAGATTTACCAATTAATCCATAATGTATATATTATATTCTCTCTATCAGTATTTAGTTTTCTCTCTGCAGTGTTATGTTTTCTTCTAGCATGGGGTTTATTCCTCATGCTTATCTGTTGAGGTGTCTGTTATACATGCATTCTTTATGTATACAGTAATCTTCCAGGATTTCGGGTTCCTGTTTGTGTTTTTGAATGATTTTTTTTTGCTCTGTGTTCACGAGCTATTTGTTCGTTATCAATAAAGTTTCCTCTATTCAAAGGCTAATACCAGGCGCGCTGATGTTGTACGGTGAGTGCGCGTTGACGTCATGCGTCGGGTACAGTCCAACCTGATGACGTCACGTGCTGGGAGCGTCGGGGTCGCGTGCGAGGCGCGCTGACATCATGCTAAGGGCGCCAGGGGGAGTTTACCAATGGTGGAAGGAGATAGGATGATTTATTGTACACTATACTTATAATAAACCTGTGTAACACCTGTATGTAAAACACCTTGATAAAGCACCAGGGCGTGAAACTCGTAGGTGGGGTGATACATTTATTCATTGGTCATGAAGACAAAAAAAAACAATCAAACAATCATACAATTTTTATGGAAAACGCACTCTGAATAATTGCTTTGATTGTTCCATCTGTTAGCGCTCCGTTTTTTTCTCTTCCATTTTTTACTTCTGTAGGGAAGCTTCCACCACAGAAAATTTGGCCTCATTCAGCCGGGGCTATAGCAACTTCTTGGATGGAGAAAGCACAGGCCACCGGACAAGACCTCTGTAAGGCAGCAACATGGTCCTCATTGCATTCCTTCACTAAGCATTATAGGTTAGATCTCCAGGCCTCGGCTGATGAGAGATTTGGGAGGAAAGTTTTACAAGCTGTAATTCCTTCAGCTACTAAGGATGTACCCACCCAATTTAACTGCTTTGGAACATCCCAGCTGTTTCTGGCTGCCAAGAGGAGGCTGAAGAAAATAGGAAATTTACCTACCAATATTTTGGTTTCTTTAAGTCCTATATGGCAGCCTACTTCCCTCCCCTGTTTTTCTTTTTACCTGTTCCTTTTGGCTTATTTGCGCTTCTATTTAGGAGCTTGGATAACTGACCAGGGAACAGGTCACACCTCCTTTTATAGCAAGATGTGTGTGTGGGTGTTCAAGTACATTTAAAGAAATGTCAAATGTTATTTGGATTGAAAACACTGAAGAAGTGGCTTCCCTTCTGAGTGGGTGAGCAATAAACAGTAATGCATTCACATGGGTGTTCTCTTCCAAAACAATAATATCTTCACAGGTGACGTGTAGCTGTGAAAAACTCACACCCCTATAACCTCACAAATAAATAGTTCTCGGGATCAAATCTTCAATAATACACCATTCACATTTGGGAGCATAGTTTATTCACTTTTCCTTCAACCCACTCAGGGAGTGTCAGCCACAGCGTGATCAGCCGTCAATATTGGGTCCAGAGTAGTAGGAAAAAAGGTCAAAGGAGTCTGGGTCAATACAAAAAATATTCTGGTTCCATGGCTAAAAGGAGGCACAAGTACCCTCCTATGTATTTTGCATCTGTCAGCGCTTTATCCTCCAATTCCCCATTCTCAAGGATAAAGCACCGACGGGTACGAAACGCGTAGGAAGGTACTTGTGCCTCCTTTTACCCATGGAACCATAATAAAGAATATTTTTTGTATTGACCCTGACCCAGGCTCCTTTTGGCTGTGTGCTGCTTTGACCGTTTTCCTTACCAAGCCCACACCTCCTTTTATACCTGCGTTAGAATTCCTGTCCTACCCTAGCTGTTTCCGAAATATATATATATCTCTCTCTCTCTCTCACACACACTGAAAAAAAGCCTCAGCACGAGGCAGGTGTGGAGCACGGTAAAGGGTAAATAGTTAAAGTCTGTAAGGAGCCCTAGAGATCCAATATACCGGCACAGCACAAGAGATAGTCACATAAAAGTGGTTTATTGGGTCCAAAATGCACACATATGCCAGACGGGTCACCTTAAGAAGGTCCCCCCGGGGACCAAAATGTTGGATATATATATATTATATTGGGGGTATGTGTGTATATATGTATATGTATATTTTTTTTTCTTCGCAAGCTCAAAACCCAGACCCACAATATTATATATGTGTATATTTGTCAATTGGAGTCCTACTGGGAATAAGATTGGGAAGTATATATTTTTTCCTTCACTTTATTTATTTAGATTTTCTCACTTTATATTTCCGACCTTATATTTATTAAGGCACTTCTGTTTTTTTTTTTTAACTCGGTTTTAAGCTTGCACATAGTGCTCTTACATTTTAACCCCTTAGACACCGCATACATGTCACGCATCCCATGCTATTGACTACATCAGTGTTTTGTTTCCTGTTCTCTCTATTCCGGGGAGGAAATACACAGGGCACTATAACATTGGGAGTGTAGGTACCTGCTGAGGGGGGGTTACATTGACATGTTTTGGGCAAAGTATTGAACTAAATGACCCATACTTATGAGAAGAAAAAAACATATAGTAATGAACTAAATAAGTTGTCATATTAAATGTGCATTGGGGGGGGGGGCTGTGTGTGTTTGTACTGTATGTATGTTTTATACACGCACACCCCCCCCCCCTGCTGCTCATTATGAATCTGTGCACTATATATATCCCAGTCTTACAATCTGTATATAATTATGGTCTCTGCAGCTTATGCCCAGCACCTGCGGGAGACAGCCTGGTATGACCCCACCATGCCTGCTCAGTACCTGCAGACCTCTCCCCGCTGGGGCGCCTTCCAATGGAGAGACCGACCTATCCCCCCAAAGGAGTTTGGTATGTAGTGTCTCTGGAGAGGAAATACAGCAAGGCACCCTTAGGACTGGAGGATATACAGCCTGACACTTCTAGGACTGGGGGTTGCTGGGTTAGGGATACACAGCCTGGCACCACTAGGACAGGATATGCAGTCTGGCACCTCTAGGACTGTAGGGTACTGGGATATGCAGTCTGGCCTCCTAGGACTGTATGTATGTAACATTCTTCCTTCTTTTTCAGTCCTGAACAGACACCGATTTGGGGCAATTGAACCAGGAACAACACACACAGAATTCAAATAAACATGAAATATGTTTGGAGAATCTGTGGCAGCTATAAATAAATAAGTGGCACCTGGAAAAAAGTGTGTGCCGATGAGAAATTGATTTTCTGATACAATGCAATCATTAGCGGCATATGTTATGTCATTGTTCTTGGTATAATGTGGGTCATGGGTGCTCAGCTCCAGTCTGGGTTTGCTGGAGTGTAGCAGGAGAACATGTTACAGGGAACACCTCTTTTCCATATGATTAGTACAAACGTCCATTATAGTCAAGGCAAGGGTCTGTTACAACTGAAAACAGCACTTAACACTGCATTAATGAGCTTTGAAGATACCCATTACCAACTGATGATGGGTTAACGTAAATTAATGCTTGGTAAGTCAATAAAGGAGCATTGTGGAATTCGGCCTGAGAAAGCAGAGAGAATCCGTGTGTTACTGAGAGAGCAGAGAGAATCCGTGTGTTGCTGAGAGAGCAGAGAGAATCCGTGTGTTACTGAGAGAGCAGAGGGAATCCGTGTGTTGCTGAGAGAGCAGAGATAATCCGTGTGTTGCTGAGAGCAGAGAGAATCCGTGTGTTGCTGAGAGAGCAGAGATAATCCGTGTGTTACTGAGAGCAGAGAGAATCCGTGTGTTGCTGAGAGAGCAGAGAGAATCCGTGTGTTGCTGAGAGAGCAGAGAGAATCCGTGTGTTGCTGAGAGCAGAGAGAATCCGTGTGTTGCTGAGAGAGCAGAGATAATCCGTGTGTTACTGAGAGCAGAGAGAATCCGTGTGTTGCTGAGAGAGCAGAGAGAATCCGTGTGTTGCTGAGAGAGCAGAGAGAATCCGTGTGTTACTGAGAGAGCAGAGGGAATCCGTGTGTTGCTGAGAGAGCAGAGATAATCCGTGTGTTGCTGAGAGCAGAGAGAATCCGTGTGTTGCTGAGAGAGCAGAGATAATCCGTGTGTTACTGAGAGCAGAGAGAATCCGTGTGTTGCTGAGAGAGCAGAGAGAATCCGTGTGTTGCTGAGAGAGCAGAGAGAATCCGTGTGTTGCTGAGAGAGCAGAGATAATCCGTGTGTTGCTGAGAGAGCAGAGATAATCCGCGTTTTACTGAGAGCACGCACATATATACATGTAGAAACATACCGGTATTACACATACATTCATATAAATACTCACATTCAACATATCATAATGGAACTACCCAGATGTCTGCCATATTTGATTCCTCCTTCTCCTTAATACCACACATCCAGTACCCCCACCAATTCCTGCTGCGTATGCACACACATCCATGTATATACAAATATACATACATATCACACAAATATATGAACATACATGTACTGTATATCTCACACACAGCTGCACATACGAGCCACGCATGTAGCCCCCCCCCCTCCTTTTGGGACTACTAAGGCCTCGTTCAGGGTGCCAGAGGCAGGAGTTGGAGGGAGGGCGTTCGGGAGGGAGGGCGGCAGTCTGCTGGGCGATGTGTGTTCATCCCCAGCAGACGTTTTCAGGAGTTGAGGAGGGGGCGGGGCTACAGACGGCAGGTTAGGGATCGAGGCTGCAGTCTTGAAATCATTTTCAAGAATGATTTCATTGGCTGCCGAGGTCCCAGTGACGCTGCTGCAGCTTCAAAAAATGAATTTTTTGTTTATTGAAACTGTAGCCAGCGTCAACTCCGGGCTTCGGAGACAGGGCAGCTGCTACCCTGACAACCAGTATTCAATTTGAATACTTTGTGTCCCACGGCAGCTCGCACGGCAGCACGCCCTCCCTCCGAAGCCTGCACCCTGAATGAGGCCTAATGAGTTATGGTGAAAATCTGTCAAGCGCTTCTGTGTGAGGCAGGTCTGAGAATATCAGACACTGGGGTAGGCATAAGGGAGCTGAATAAGGTCACTAATTCCACCGGTGCAGGGGGAAAGATTAACCTCACCTGCTCCCCCGGTTGTGGGACCGCTCTCCTTGCCTCCTCCTGCGTGCCGCCGCCGAGATGCAAGTCAGGGAAAGGATGGAAGTGCGGCGCAACTGCGCATGTCTGAAAGAGGCTCCCGGATGTCTTGTTCCAAAATAACTTTATTGACACACACCAGGGCTACACCAGCATCTCCCCCTCAACGCGTTTCACCCTTACGCAGAGGGCTTCGTCTTGGAGTTATGGGGTTAACTATGTGCTCACGCAGGGTAACATCTCTCTTCCCTCACGTGGTGAAGTGTGACTCCCACTGTATGATTGGTGGCAAATGAAGTCACTATCGAGGAAATAATTATATTTGCTTGCTTAAAATAAAATGAGGAAGTACATACCACAAAGCAATCTCCCTATGCCTCCATGTAGGCGTGGTCTGGGATAGCTATCTAATACACCATTATTGTGTGTGTGTGTGTGTGTGTATATCTCCACAATAAAGAATATCACGTGTGTGTGTGTGTGTGTGTGTGTGTGTGTGTGTGTGTGTATATCCACAATAAAGAATATCACGTGTGTGTGTGTGTGTGTGTGTGTGTGTGTATATCTCCACAATAAAGAATATCACTTGTGATATTATATATATATATATGTGTGTGTGTGTGTATATGTATTTACATTTGCATATTTGCTTTCCTGTGGAGGGTTTTTGTCACTTTTTTTACTCACCATAACTTCACTCAGTATTATGGTATATATATATGTATATGTAAGTGTGTGTGTGTACACACACACGAGAAAGTCATCCCTTGAGAAAGTCAGCTGAAGCTGACGAAACGCCGTCGGGTGACGTCATCACGCACACGTGACCACGCTGTCACGAGGTGCTGTGTTGTGTACTGAGGGACTCTTTGCTTGTGCTGCTGTAATTAGCTGTTATAGAGCTATTGATTTAACACAGAGGCAGGAGGAAAGCTGAGCACATTGGAGCTGTGTGGAAGTTGGAGCCAGTGTCATTTAACACCAACAAACACTGACTTTTCCTATAAACTGATTGCCAGATGATTTCAAGCCTCAGCAGTGGTATTGTACCTCTTAAAAGCAAAGAAACCCTTATGCGATTTTTACCTCTTGTTTTCTTGTAAGTGCACTTTACCATTTTTACCATTTTTTACGTTATAATAAACTCCTATTTTTGGTAGTGCACTAGGGTTGTATATATATATATATACAGGCATACCCCGGTTTAAGGACACTCACCTTAAGTACACTCGCGAGTAAGGACATATCGCCCAATAGGCAAACGGCAGCTCACGCATGCGCCTGTCTGCACGTCCTGAACAGCAATACCGGCTCCCTACCTGCACCGAAGCTGTGCACAAGCGGGGAGACTATAGAGCCTGTTACACATGCGTTATTTACATCAGTTATGCACGTATATAATGATTGCAGTACAGTACATGCATCGATAAGTGGGGGAAAGGTAGTGCTTCACTTTAAGTACATTTTCGCTTTACATACATGCTCCGGTCCCATTGTGTACGTTAATGCGGAGTATGTATATATATATATATATATGCAGTGTTCGACAAACCTATACATTTGCTCGCCCCGGGCGAGTGGATTTAACCCCCGGGCGAGTAAATATTGGCCCAAGCAGCACATGTTTGGTACTAGGTGGCGAGTAGATTTTTTTGTGTGGCGAGTAGATTTTTTGGTGATTTGTCAACCACTGTATATATGTGTGTGTTCGAGAAATCGCCCAACCAAAAAATCTACTCACCCCTAGTCCCGCCCCCAACCCCGCTTTAAAATAAAATATATAAATAAAATACATTTAATAAATTCCTAGTCAGAACAACATTCGTTTTTGACAAATGTATTTATTACATTATACTACAATTAGTTGTGTGTGTGTGTGTGTGTGTGTGTGTGTGTGTGTGTGTGTGTGTGTGTGTGTGTGTGTGTGTGTGTGTGTGTGTGTGTGTGTGTGTGTGTGTGTGTGTGTGTGTGTGTGTGTGTGTGTGTGTGTGTGTGTGTGTGTGTGTGTGTGTGTGTGATCTAGAAATAAAAGCCACAGGTGAATGACTAGTTTCCTGAACCCCTTAACTCAGTGGTTCCCAATCTGTGCGCCCTGGTGCGCCGCGGCTTGCCTAGAGGGGCGCCGCAATTATCCTCCTCACCATCCCTCCCATCATCACTCCCCACCATCACTCCTTCATGCCGGGCCGGGCCGCAGGGGATTGGCTGCAGGCAGAGAGGAAGCCGGGGGCGGGGCTTTGTGCAGAGCACACGGTGAGTGTGTGTGTCTGCCTTCCTGCTCCTCTGTCTGCGCGGTGTCCCGTCCCCTTCTGCCCCGGGTGATAGTGTGACCCCCCCTGCCTTGCAGAGGCCCTCCTGCTGTGCGGAGGGCCCACTGCTGCCACGTGCAACCCGGTGAGTGTGTGTGTGTGAGTGACAGACTGAGTGACTGAGTGTCTGTGAGTGTCTGTGTCTGTGAGTGTCTGTGTCTGTGAGTGTCTGTGTCTGTGAGTGTCTGTGTCTGTGAGTGTCTGTGAGTGTCTGTGTCTGTGAGTGTCTGTGTCTGTGAGTGTCTGTGAGTGTCTGTGAGTGTCTGTGTCTGTGAGTGTCTGTGTCTGTGTCTGTGAGTGTCTGTGTCTGTGAGTGTCTGTGTCTGTGAGTGTCTGTGTCTGTGAGTGTCTGTGAGTGTCTGTGAGTGTCTGTGAGTGTCTGTGAGTGTCTGTGTCTGTGAGTGTCTGTGTCTGTGAGTGTCTGTGTCTGTGAGTGTCTGTGTCTGTGAGTGTCTGTGTCTGTGAGTGTCTGTGTCTGTGCGTGTCTGTGTCTGTGAGTGTCTGTGTCTGTGAGTGTCTGTGTTAGTGTGTCTGTTAGTGTGTCTGTGTTAGTGTGTGTCTGTCTTTGAGTGTGTCTGTCTCTGAGTGTGTCTGTCTCTGAGTGTGTCTGTCTCTGAGTGTGTCTGTCTCTGAGTGTGTCTGTCTCTGAGTGTGTGTGTCTCTGAGTGTGTGTGTCTCTGAGTGTGTCTCTCTGAGTGTGTGTCTGAGTGAGTGTGTGTGTCTGTGAGTGTGTGTGTCTGTGAGTGTGTGTGTCTGTGAGTGAGCATGTCTGTGAGTGAGCGTGTCTGTGAGTGAGCGTGTCTGTGAGTGAGCGTGTCTGTGAGTGAGCGTGTCTGTGAGTGAGCGTGTCTGTGAGTGAGTGAGTCTGTGAGTGAGTGAGTGTGTCTGTGAGTGAGTGAGTGTGTCTGTGAGTGAGTGAGTGTGTCTGTGAGTGAGTGAGTGTGTCTGTGAGTGAGTGTGTCAGTGTGTCTGTGAGTGTGTCTCTGAGTATGTGGGTGTGTGTGTGTCTGTGAGTGAGTGTGTGTGTGTGTGCGTCTGTGAGTGTGTGTGTGTGAGTGTCTGTGAGTGAGTGTCGCCCTCACCCTCTCCCTGTCGCCCTCTCCCTGTCGCCCTCACCCTCTCCCTGTCGCCCTTTCCCTGTCGCCCTCACCCTCTCCCTGTCGCCCTTTCCCTGTCACCCTCTCCCTTTCCCTGTCTCCCTTTCCCTGTCGCCCTCTCCCTTTCCCTGTCGCCCTTTCCCTGTCGCCCTCTCCCTTTCCCTGTCGCCCTCTCCCTCTCGCCCTCACTCTCTCTGTCGCACTCTCTCTGTGTGTCTCTCGTTTTCTGTGTGTCTCTCTCTGTGTGTGTGTCTCTCTCTCTGTGTGTGTGTGTGTGTCTCTGTGTGTGTCTGTGTGTGTCTGTGTGTGTCTTTGTGTCTGTGTGTGTCTGTGTGTCTCTGTGTCTGTGTATGTGTGTCGGTGTGTGTGTGTGTCTGTGTGTGTCTCTGTGTGTCTCTCTCTGTGTCTCTGTGTGTCTCTGTGTGTTTGTCTGTGTGTGTCTGTGTGTGTGTCTGTGTCTCTCTGTGTCTCTCTGTGTCTCTCTGTGTCTCTCTGTGTCTCTCTGTGTCTCTCTGTGTCTCTCTGTGTCTCTCTGTGTCACTCTGTGTGTCTCTGTGTGTCTCTGTGTGTCTCTGTGTGTCTCTGTGTGTCTCTGTGTGTCTCTGTGTGTGTGTTTCTCTCTCTCTCTCTGTCTCTGTCTTTCACTCACACTCTCTCTCACACTCTGGATCTCTTATTTACCCTACATATCTTAATTGCCCTATACCTACACCAAAAATAACCTATACTGCTTTCTTCCAGATCTAACTCACGAGCGTCACACGGAAGACATCGGAATCCCCCCAAGCCCAGAAGACAGGTAGGGAACACCTCCCCTCCAATATATAACATTGCGGGAATGAGGTACCTGGACATTGAGGGACTGCGGATCAGGTAAGATCCCAGTTGGGATTGCTGCTTTAGATATTGTGATGCGGGGGCATCCAGGCACTAGTTATGGGGTTCAGGAACATACACATACACACACACATATTTTTATATATATATATATATATATATATATATATATATATATATATATATATATATATACAAATGTAAATACAACTGTATGCTCATCTGCATGTCTTAGGCAGGTCTGCAACCCCGCCTTTCCCCATTATCACCCAGCACACAGCACTTCCACTGCAGCAAGGGATTCTGGGATATATATATATATATATATATATATATATATATATATATACATACATACATACATACATACATACATACATACATACATACATACATACATACATACATACATACATACATATATATATATATATATATATATATATATATACATATATATATACATACATACATATACATATATATATATACATACATACATACATACATACATACACACACACACACACACACACACGTAACAAAGGCTAATTGTAGTATAATGTAATACAATAAATAAACTAATGTCAAAAACTAATGTTGTTCTTACTAGGAATTTTTTATTTATTTTTTTAAAGCGGGGCTGGGGCTGGGGGCGGGGCTGGGGCTGGGCTGGGGGCGGGGCTAGATGGCAAGTAGATTTTTTTGTTCGGCGAGTAGATTTTTGGATGATTTGTCGAACACTGTGTGTACAGGCATACCCCACATTAACGTACACTATGGGACCGCAGCATGTATGTAAAGCGAAAATGTACTTAAAGTGAAGCACCACCTTTTCCCACTTATTGATGCATGTACTGTACTGCAATCGTCATATACGTGCATAACTGATGTAAATAACGCATGTGTAACAGGCTCTATAGTCTCCCCGCTTGCGCACAGCTTCGGTACAGGTAGGGAGCCGGTATTGCTGTTCAGGACGTGCAGACAGGCGCATGCGTGAGCTGCCGTTTTCCTATTGAGCGAGATGTACTTACTCGCGAGTGTACTTAACGTGAGTGTCCTTAAACCGGGGTATGCCTGTATATATATATATATATATATATATATATATATATATATGCAAATATAGCTGTATGCTCATCTGCATGTCTTAGGCAGGTCTGCAACCCCGCCTTTCCCCATTATCACCCAGCATACAGCACTTCCACTGCAGCAAGGGATTCTGGGAAATGACATGCAAATGAGCACACAGTGTCACTTTTTGCCTCAATAACCATTTTTAACATGGTTCCCTATAGGCTTAAGCTTGCTGCATGGTAACAGCTTTGAGCACAGCCAGGGTTAAGGTGCATATATATATATATATATATATATGTACAGTATGTACATATGTATATGTATGTACATATGTATGTACATATGTACCCTGAACCGAAATTAGGGAATACGAAATTGGAGTGGAGCGATGTCGCCACCTAGTGGTTAGATTGTAAGGTATAGTGAAAATCAAATACGAAATCCTGTCATTAAATGTATATGTGTAATCCTACTGATATAGCAATGCATGTCCTTAAACAAATATATTAAGCCTATATTGATGTGCAATGATAAGCACTGGCTAATATACAGCACTGTTGGTACTGGTGATAATATCAGATACACTTTAGTTTATCATCCTTATGATAGATGACATATGTCCATCAAGTTCAACCTATGCTAAATTTAGACAACAGATACTTTATCCTATATCTATACTTACTTATTGATCCAGGAGGAAAGCATACAAAAAACCCAGAGCCATCTCATCCAATGATATCTCATAAGGGGAAATTCCTTCCTGACTCCAAGAATTGGCAATCGGATTAATCCCTGGATCAACATCCTTCCCATATATACTTATTTGGTATATCCCTGTATACCTTTCCCATCTAAAAAGATGTCCAACCTTTTTTTGAACAAATCTATTGTCTCCATGGGTAATGAATTCCACATTTTAACTGCCGTTACTGTAAAGAACCCATCAAGGATTCCCCCAATATATCTCCATTTAATTTATAAGTCGCCTTTTTATTCTTGCATCCCAAATGCATAACCTTACATTTATCTGTATTAAACCTCATCTGCCATTTACCTGCCCACGTTTCCAGTCTCTCCAAGTCCTTCTGAAGAGAAATGACATCCTGCTCTGATTCTATTACCTTACACAATTTAGGATCATCAGCAAATATGGAGACTTTGCTCTCGATCCCAACCTCAAGGTCATTAATAAACAAGTTAAAAAGCAGGAGTCCCAGTACCGATCCCTGAGGTACTCCACTCACGACTTTAGCCCAACCTGAAAAAGTTCCATTTATGACAACCCTCTGTTGTCTGTCCTTTAACCAGTTTTCAATTCAGGTGCATATATTATTACTGAGTCCAATTTTCTTTATTTTCTTTATTTTGTACACCAACCTCTTGTGTGAAACCGTATCAAAAGCCTTTGCAAAATGTAAGTAGACCACATCAACTGCATTACCCTGGTTAAAGACAGTATGTGTGTCGAACACTAATAGATGTTCGGCTAGTGATTCCACTTATTCAGTAATACAATAATCTGCTGGCTATTGATAGATCTAATCCATATACGTAAGCCCTATGAAAGAGATAAAATAAAAATGACCAGCAATGTGAACAGGTATATCTTGAGGTGAGTCAAGACACAACCTCACTGTAGCATTAAAAAAATAAATTGTCTTATAGGGTGTTAGAATATTAACACATGGGGTTATGTATACGTATTACGTCGTAACAGATGACGAAACAATTCTGGTTAGCCTGGATGTTGATGCATTGTACACGAATATGGGATACAAGCGACCCAGTATTTCCTCAAATCAAGAGACCTCATGTATACACACACCACTATGAGTTTATCAAACAACTCCTACAGTTTGTACTGACAAGAAACAATTACTTCTTCAACCACAGGCTATACCACCAGGATGTCTTTGGTGTCTGAGGTAAGATGGAAGAGAGACTACAAAGGGTCTGAGTACCTTATTGATGTATACACTAGCTCGCTCACTCAAGTTACCAATCCCTGATACTATAGGTCATCCTGGAGGCGGCTGTATATGCATATGTATCTTTGGGAGACTGTAGAAAGTAGCTATTCTAGGTAGCTTGTAGTATATACAGTCAAATTTCCTTTTAGATATTACCTTGTTGGGAAGGCCGGTATTAAGGATGGTCAAGTTCCTTGCTGTATTGGACCGTTTGGTCTTTAGGAAGGATTTCATAGCATGTTGAGTCTGAAAGTAGTCTAAGGTTTTCAGCAATGTACGCATCCCTATCCAAAATAACTATGTTTTCCCCCTTGTCTGGCGGTTTAATGACAATTGATGTATTGGATTAAAGATTAGACAAAGCTTCCCTCTCTACCACACTGAGATTCCCATGATGTTTAGCTTACCTGATGTTCTCTAAATGATGAACCACTAAATTAGTAAACACCTCCACATTTGCACATACTCCCTGTGAAGGGACAAAAGTGGCCTTAGGTTTCAAATCAGTAAAAGTCCCTTCCCCAGGGGGCCTATTGGATTCATCCAGTAGTGATGCAAAGTCATTGAGATTATCCAGGTCTAGTTGGTCAATATCATCTAGACCTTGTTTTTTTGATTAAAGTGCTCCCTTCTTTTAAAAAATGTATGTAAGAGAAGATTGATATCTTTTACCCACTCAAAGATGTTGAAATCGTCTGCGGGAGAAAAGGATAGACTCTTAGCCAGTATGTCTAGATGGAATTGGTCGAGTGTAATTTTGGAGAGATTGACCACTAGACTTTGGTCATATTGTTGGTTATTCGTTTGGTAATATTGTATCTAAATATGTTTCCCTCCTTGAAATCTTTAAAGGTCCATAGTTAAAAAACGGAGGTACATGCAGTCCTCGTTTTGCAACGCTTCGTTTTACAACGAATGGCTTATCCAACGCTATGCAATGCATACCTATGTTCATTTTTACACCGCCAAAACGGCTCATCCGACGCTCTTGCGACGCTTTGCAAAGTTGTTTATGTTTATATAATGCAGAGAGAAGGATATTCAGCGCTCGTGCTGCAGATGTATTGGTTGGAAAAATCCCTGTGCTGCACGTGCATGGAGCGTCTCCCCAGAAGCTCCCACTTCAGAGGTGATCCCCCCTAAAAGGGGGGAGGACACCCTGAGAAACAGAGAAGAAAAAATGCACAAATGCGCACAAGGGATAAAATTAGTATTATTTTTATTAAAACAAACACATAGACAGCTGAGAGGATCCAACCCCTCCTCAGCTCAATGGGTTGACTGCCCAGATATATAAACCATACATATGGTCTCTAAACATAGAATACCCTAAAACAGTGAAACACACACAACAAAAGAAAAACACAATCAATGTTAAAAATAAACAAAGAGAGTACTAACAGCCCAAGGGAATTTAAATAAAAACCGCCATAGAGAGCTATAATACCGCTGACAGGGGGAAACGAACACTCACACTAAGGCAAAGGTGGGGGTCCACTGATGACCGTACAGGATCCGGATCACGGCACCAGGGAAGATGAAAACAGCCACCACTAGAGCCTCAGGCAGGCTCCGTCTCAGCCTCTCAGCAAACACACGCAGGATGACCTGTCGTGACCTCTACGCGTTTCGCACCACGTGCTTCGTCAGGAGGTCACGTACAGCGTCATCCGCGCGTATTTATAGGAAGAAGGGAATCAGTACTTGCTGGATTCCCATGCTTTCTTCTCGGCTCAGCTCTGTCCTTTGCCCCCTTGCTCTGCTCTGCTCTGTGTGTTTGCGCGCTGTGCCCCGGCTGGATGCTGTGCTGCTCTCACTTCATTGGAGCTGTAGTAGCCAGTCCTGCCTGAGAACCTGGCTACTACAGCTCCAATGAAGTGAGAGCAGCACAGCATCCAGCCGGGGCACAGCGCGCAAACACACAGAGCAGAGCAAGGGGGCAAATTACAGAGCTGAGCCGAGAAGAAAGCATGGGAATCCAGCAAGTACTGATTCCCTTCTTCCTATAAATACGCGCGGATGACGCTGTACGTGACCTCCTGACGAAGCACGTGGTGCGAAACGCGTAGAGGTCACGACAGGTCATCCTGCGCGTGTTTGCTGAGAGGCTGAGATGGAGCCTGCCTGAGGCTCTAGTGGTGGCTGTTTTCATCTTCCCTGGTGCCGTGATCCGGATCCTGTACGGTCATCAGTGGACCCCCACCTTTGCCTTAGTGTGAGTGTTCGTTTCCCCCTGTCAGCGGTATTATAGCTCTCTATGGCGGTTTTTATTTAAATTCCCTTGGGCTGTTAGTACTCTCTTTGTTTATTTTTAACATTGATTGTGTTTTTCTTTTGTTGTGTGTGTTTCACTGTTTTAGGGTATTCTATGTTTAGAGACCATATGTATGGTTTATATATCTGGGCAGTCAACCCATTGAGCTGAGGAGGGGTTGGATCCTCTCAGCTGTCTATGTGTTTGTTTTAATAAAAATAATACTAATTTTATCCCTTGTGCGCATTTGTGCATTTTTTCTTCTATGTTTATATAATATATATATTATATAATATTATACAATATAATATATTATATTATTATAATATATTATATATTATGTTATATTAAATATATAATACAGTATATACATGTAGACGGACGTTCACAGAGGTACACAATTGGAGTCGTTATAATGTGAAATTATAATAGGCTTTATTGTGCCTTGTCCTTTTCATCAGGAAATTATCCAAACACAGGGGGGAACAAAGCTTCCATCCACTTGGGAGTATTTCTAGTGAAATCCTTGCAATTAGTTCACATCTCAATTAGTTAAGCATTTCTACCATCCCAAACACATAGCATGAAAATAAGCAGATATAAGCAGTCTCTTAATAATGAAAGTCTTATCTGTTTATCAGCTGTAGAGTAAGCTTCTCTGCTCTCCTGGAACCGCACCCATGCGTGCACAGAAAAATATCAGCATCCAGGTTTAGAAGTCTTATTGGGTGTCTTGCAATCAGCTCTGCTGTGTGGCTGGCAGAACTCAAGACATTGTGGTGTCTCCAAAGGTCAGCTCTCAATCAGAGCTAAAAAGAGTAACTTCCTGTCTCAAAGGCAGGCTTTATGTAAACAATCTAATCAGGCAGGTGGTGTTTAGTAATAAACTACCACACTGCTAGATTAAAGGAACATTACTGAACAGGGATATGTCCCCTGTTACAATACACTATATAATTTATGTATGTGCTGCATATCTTATTGTCTGCGTAAAATATTTGGTGTATTTTAGTGTTAAAAATGCCTTCAGGAATGGAACCTTTCATTTAAACAGTGTTCCTATGGGAAAACGTGTTTCCCTTTAAGACGTTTCACTATCCAACGCCATTTTGAGTAACGCATATTGTCGGATAACCGAGGACTGCCTGTACCTCCGTTTTTTAACTATGGACCAATAAAGATGATATTTTTTACTACTTTTTGTTTGGGACCCATTCCATTGGCTGTGCGCTGAATTATTTCTATTTTGGACTTCTACATAACTATTAATACCACTTCTATGATATCACACCACCAACGCTGGGGCTATTTGATGCCTTAAATTGGTCACAGTACCCCCTCCTCTCCCTTCCCCAAAAGAAACGAAGCATTTTTAATCCCCTCCTCAATACCCAGAGAGGAATCAAATCCATCTTATATAACCCTTCCCCACCACTTTCCACATCTACGTGCGTCACAGTAATACCACTAAATGAAAACAAAAACAGTGAAACTGAGCTTTTTCCTACATCGTTCCAAAGTCTGAATCGTTTGAAGTAATACTTTGAAACTAACCACCGAAAACATGGCACCTCCTCCGTCCAAACCATACTGGAATCTTCAAAGGTGGGCCCAAAGTGAGCCAAATCCCTCTCCATCCAATGTATAGAAGTGTGAACGCTGCCAATGTCATTACCATCCGCACGCAGCAGAATAACACTAGGAATACTATATTTGGTTTTAATAAAATCAGGCAACGCTCCCAACCATTTTAAACCTCAAACTCTCAAACCAAAAGGAGCAGCTCAGTGAGTATAAAATGATACTGAGTCTGAATCGAGTGAAACTGGTTCAATTCCCGGTGTTGGCTCCTTGTGACCTTGGGCAAGTCACTTTATCTCCCTGAGCCTCAGGCACCAAAAACATAGATTGTAAGCTCTGCGGGGCAGGGATCTGTGTCTATAAAAATTCTTATGTGCTGCGTACCGCGCACTATACTTTCCAGGTCCCACCTTTTCTGGCACCTGTCCTGTTTTTTCTCTGTACTGGCCACACATGCGCGATCAGCGGTTGCCGATTGCATATAAGCGGCCGGCAAGTGCTCGCAGTTTTGCACATGCGTAGTCACCGCTCGCCATTTGGCCCGGTTTTTGCTTTGAGTCCCATTGGGAGAAATGCACTATATCAGGGGTCCCCAACCCTGTTAGGAACCGGGCCGCACAGCAGGAGGTGAGCGGTGGGCGAGCGAGCGAAGCTTCATCTGTATTTACCGCCGCTCCCCACCGCTCGCATTACCGCCTGAGCTCCGCCTCCTGTCAGATCAGCGGCAGCATTAGATTTTCATAGGAGCGCGAACCCTACTGTAAACTGCGCATGCGAGGGATCTGGGTTGTGCGCTCCTTATGAGAAGTCACCCCCCCCCCCCCCCCCGGTCCGTGGAAAAATTGTCTTCCACGAAACCGGTCCCTGGTGCCGAAAAGGTTGAGGACCGCTGCGCTATATGAAATAAAGTTGTTATTATTATTATTATAGGAGGCTGCGCAGCTTTCTTACCTGCCGAGTGCACATACAATTGCAAATAGACTTCTTCGGAGTGCCGGAAACAAAGTGAAACTTGTAAATGCAGCCTAAATTCCCAGTGACCACTGCTCTTTGCGGCCCCAATATTGCAATCCCTATTGCTGCACCAATACAAAATGAATGGGGAGCAATACCCTTTTTCTTGAATACCCAGCTTCCTCAAGCCAGCTCTAGAAACGTAATACAGTGGAATTTCGTTAATTGTACCCTATTCTCATGAATTAGGAATGGAACCCAACCCTCAGGCCATGAATCTACTAATAAAAATATGCAGATCAACATCCGAGAGACTATAACATCAAACAGCCTCAAACAGCCCTCTGCGGAATCCCTTGTGGGCGCTGATTCACTGACACGTAAGGTTGTAAAAAAAAAAAAATGCAATAAAAAATACAGTTTTAAAAAGTAAACATTCATACTCTGAGAAACACATTACCGAAAACCCCAAATAGCAATTCCAATAAATCCAGAGTAACAGGTTTTAAAATGTCCTGCCCCACATTACCCTTACTATAACATCTGTTTAACATGTCTTAGCCTTTAACTTAAAAAAACAAAAAAACTGGTGGCCATTTAATTGTTTATTTTTGTGTTTGTTAATCGCTGCCCCAGACAATAAACAAATTGCAATACTTTGCATTAAACACCTTCACTTTCCACATTCAAATCCCAGCTGAAAATTCACCTC
The DNA here is from genome assembly GCF_040206685.1 of Ascaphus truei. Taxonomy (NCBI): domain Eukaryota; kingdom Metazoa; phylum Chordata; class Amphibia; order Anura; family Ascaphidae; genus Ascaphus; species Ascaphus truei. Next base: position 157,717 of record NW_027456927.1, read on the forward strand.
TAATATAAGCATCTCATTAAATTATCTACGTCTCTGCCATGACCTCCACATGCCCTTGACCTCCACATGCCCTTGACCTCCATGTGCCCTTGACCTCCATGTGCCCTTGACCTCTACACGTGCCCTTGACCTCTGCGTGCCCTTTGACCACCACACGCCCTTTGACCGCCGCATGCCCTTGACCTCCACATGCCCTTGACCTCCACATGCCCTTGACCTCCACACCTGTGCTTCTAACAATGCAATGTTACAGCTAATGTGTCTGTAAGCCGCCCAACATAACAAGCTCTTGTGGGCAAGGTCTCCCTTTGCCTTATGTTCTCATTTACCTATTGCGCTTTTCCCCATTGTTTGTACTTTATTTAGCTTGTATTGTAAGTTTGTAGAGCGCTGCGTACAATGCTGGTGCTACATAAATAAAACTATGCATAATGTTATTATCCAGGTCCTGAAAGTGTGTGCACAAAATACTCCAAACCTTCCACGCAGTCACATACGCCGACCAAGCTAATTTAGCTAAAGACTGCGGTTAAAAACATGACCTATAGTGACATGAAATTCCATAGGGTCACTTGCATCTCTCTGTCTTCCTGCGGAGCCAGCTTCCTAAAGGCTTTCCACTGAATATGAGAGGTTATCTGCAATTTGCTTAAATTATACCACATTACCGTATAAATACCAGATGTCTTAACAATGTAACCACTGTGTGGGATTTGGCTGAAAGGTTGTTAGGAGCACGTACAAGTAATAGCTTGTCAGACCAAAATAAAACTATTTAACCCCTGACAATAGGGGCCCACACACTAGGAAATAGTACTAACAATACTAAATTAATGGTGAGACCCAATTCAGACCATTCTCCCAAATAGCAGTGACCATTCAGGCAGGTCCCAAAGCACCAGCTGCTCAGTAAACAACTCCAGCTCAATGTTACAAATAAAAGAATCTGGGCCCTAAAAGTCCTCTACATTCTACCATGACCTCCATCTTTCCTCCTGCCTTATTACCGCCTCACACGCCCGCCTACAAGACTTCTCCTGTGCTGCCCCCTCTCTCTGGAATTCCCTCCCACGCACCATCAGGTTCTCCCCCAGCTCTGACATTTAAAAAATCCCTGAAAGGCTTCCTTGAAAAGTTGAGTTATCTGGTATACCCCTAATATCTACTCCCTCCTCCACCCCTATTGGGGCGAGCTGTGCGCCTGGACCAAACGCCACACTAACACCCCCTAATATCTTCACCCCCAAACCTTAATGGGATCAGCTGTGCAGCTGGACCATACTCCACCCTAAGGCCGCAGGCATGGTTAGCGCTTACCCACTGACCCGCACTCACGCTTGTCAGTGAGCCCCTGCAGCCGCAATGAGACGGCGCGTGTAGTAAGGCCAGGGAAAGCACCCGCTTTCCCTCAGCCTCCGTGCGCCTCCGCACGGCTGCAGTCTCTATGGACTCAGCCTAAGGCACACTTCGTCCCACAGCAAGCAACAACTTCACTTTTTGTTTGTACATTGCCCCTTATTCCTTCTGGATTGTAACCTCTCACTATCAGGGCCCTCATCACCGCGTGTGTGTCCTTATTTGTATGTCATTCTGTTTATCTAATATACATAACTCTGTACCCCCATTGTGCCGCACTGCGGAATATGTTGGCGCTTTACAAATAAACGATAATAATCTTGCCAACACGAAAGACCATTATAAAATCGCTCAAATTCCTCCCAAATCCCCTTTGCGGTCTTTAGAAAACGTAATATGCAAATTGGTGTTTTTATTCCCAGAAGAGGCAGCCACCAGTCAGAAATAAACAAATCCTGCTCAATAACCAAATAACCCAACAATAATCAAAGACGTTTTAAAGTCATCTTTTTACGAGGCATTGCCTATGACACCATGGGACCACAGTTTAAAAAACTCCTCTGCAGGCAAGACAAATTCCATGGCTAAAGTGTCAATCTAGGAAACGCAACACTGTAACTGGACCCGCGGTTTTATCCTCAGCCAAAGGAATACCAAATATTTTAGCCAACCTCACAAAGTAAGCAAAGCCTCGTGCAAACCCTGCTGTCTTTTGGCCCAACAAGCAAAAGTGCGCAAAGTGGGGGGCGCGGGAGATTTTTCTGGGGGGGGGGGCGCGGGCAGTTGCAGAGGCCCCGCGCTCTTCCCCCAGGCATTTAATTTAATGCCGGGAGATCGCCTGAGGCCTCTGTAACTGACAGATAGTATACGTCCACAGTCCTCAATAGAGTCCACCAAAACAACCTCCAAGTCTCCAGGCACTTCTGCTGTATCCCCAAACGCGTTTCACTCATAGGAGCTTCTTCAGTGGTTAGCGTGAGGTGGACGTATACTATCGGTTCCTTGTGTTCATACCTGGATTTGGACTGCTGACTGTGGGTGGCCACCACAGGCATCTATACTAACCAGGATCCCTGCAGCCTTCCATTACATCTGACCCAGGGTGGTCTAATTGCCTGTCTCTCCAGCACTTCTGTAAGTGTAACTATTTATGTTTATTTAATTAAATCAACAATACTTCACTATTTGTGCCTTCTCTATTCTCTATGCATTGAGTCCTCCTCCTGCCTCTGAGGGATACTGCTCAGATCCATTTGAAGATCTACACCCAGAGTTGGTCACTCAGAATAACCACACTGCCTTCTTGCCCCTGCACTATAGTGAGAGAAAAATCCATATCACTACACTATTATTGTATATTATACACCGTGTGCACTATTTGTATTTTTTCTTCTTTTATATATTACTTGGATGTATTTGCGCTCCTGATCCTTTATTCTATTCATCTGTCAGGTGATTATATCTCTTTTTCTCTCTCTCTGAGAGTCCAGATACCAGTCAGATATTATATTAACATAAACCTTGAGTTTGTTTAAGAACATGCTCACTAGCAGCATTGGTTCTGAAATGTCAAAAGGTCTGAGTGGCCATTGAATTAGTGAGAAAGTTCCTAGAAATTGTTTTTTTTTTGTGTCCTTTATGGCATTTGAGGATCTGTATTATTATCTAACATGCTTATGTTCTGCTTTTTGGAACGTTATGTCTTTGTATTTTATCCAATTATAAAAGAAGCAGCCAAGAGTAATACAGTTACACCTTAATACAGAGATATTCTCTCTCACATTGTTGTTAATATAATGGTTAATTGACTAGTGAATGTGTTGCTGGGGTCGCTAGCTCTGAACCTCGAACGTAGCACTAGCTTGGGTGTTATGACCCGGGGCGGACTACTATAGTTTGGGTTCCGTGCCTCATATATATACCCGTCGGAGACCGGGTACATATATCTCTGCAAGGTACGGCTCAGATTACTCTTCTATATAGCGTCACAGTGCGTGAAACCCGTTAGAGTCGTTTGTTTTCGTTGCTGCTTTGCATCTCTTGTGAGTCAACAAATCTGCTTTTAACCAGCATTTGTTTTTTGGACCCCGGCTTCTTGTACAGAGCTGTGCATCTTCCTTTACCTGCTGCTTAGCCGGATCTTCCTTGTTCATCACTGCTTGTGAAGCACGCCCAAGGAGTACTGACGTAATGGGTGCCCTGAGTAATAACAGCTCCCTGATTCATCAGGCATTGTGTACAACAAAATAAAGAACTAGACCGCACTAAAAAAAAACATGCTAATGATAATAGCTGCAGGGTGCTCAAGGGAACAAGGTGGGCCCTAAAACCTCCAAACAATATCAAAGAACAGGGGGGTACCAGAATCACTCTGCTTTATTCGAGTTGCTTCACGCGTGTATGACATGGTTCCATTATTATAATCTTGTGCTTCTATCATTACATTTTGGATTTGGCATATTCCTCTCTGTATTCATTTTGAAGCAGTGAGTGCTGGGAACCCCCGTTCTTTCATCAGGCATTGTGGTTTCATGTTTCAAGGACAGTGTTGTGACACTATGGACACCACTGCAGACATATGTACAGTATATATTGCCTATGAAGGCGAGATATCTATGAGAGGATTAACTGAGAGGTTTCTAGGGGGAATAATTCCATCTGGGTCCCAGGTTGTGGGTACCCTAAATCCCCCCCTCACCTCATCATTTGGGTATCACATTACTCTCACATATATATTGTGGTTGGTGGGTAGTCACGCAATTCTATAAAATATACCAAGATGAGGATCTCTACCAATGCTTGGATGATTTACCTAGGACCTGTTTTCTAATTGGTCAGTACTCCACATCAAGACACATCTATAGATGAACATTTATAATATTTTCAGGACATAGTCCACCAACTCTCCAACTTAACTATGAAGCACTGATAATGAACCAGCCATTTCTTGCCATTGTGAATCCTTGATGGAGAAGGGTTTAGGAGTGCTTGTAGACAGAAGGCTTAGCAATAGTGCCCAATGTCATGCAGTAGCTGCAAAGACAAATACAATCTTATCTTGCATTAAACAGAGAATGGAGTGAAGGGAAAAATAATTATGCATCTAAAGCATTAGTAAGACCACATTACATTGGAAAATGTGTCTAAGAGGGGATATGATAACTATATACAAATATATTCGGGGACAGTACAAGGAGCTTTCAAAAGAACCCTTAGCTTAGAGGAAAGGAGATTTCACCAGCAACAAATGAAAGGGTTCTTTACGGTAAGGGCAGTTACAATGTGAAATTCATTACCCAGGGAGACTGTGATGGCAGATACAAGAGATATCCTCAAAAAAAGGTTGGACATCTTTTTTTTTTTTAAAGGAAAGGTATACAGGGATATACCAAATAAGTAAACATGGGAAGGATGTTGATCCATGGAGAAATCTGATTGCTAGTATTGGTGTCAGGATCAAATTTAATTCTCCCCTTATGAGACATCATTGGATTATGGGGTTTTTGTTTGCCATCCTCTGGATAAAAATGAACACCAGATCTAATGTCTAATAAATCTGTGACATACTGTATGATGGTGACTTGTGTGAAATAAAAAAATTAGATATAAATAAAAGTGAAAAATTAAGTGAGATAAAGCAAATGTCCGCCACTGAACCTTCAGGTAAGAAACCGTTTGAGTTTCTTCAGGTCAGAGTAGATCACAAATAGTATATAACGACATAATAAAACACATGGATATACTATTTTCTCTCTCTAAATACTGTACATACATACATACATACATAATGTATATACACACACCACATTTCCAGCCCTTGTAGATCCACTGCTGGATGAAGGCCTCATTGAACCTCCAGGTACTACGGTAGCAAGCATCTTCTTCACGGTACTCCAACAGATTATCTGATTTCTTCCTCCAATCTTACTTTTACTTAACTTGCTCATCATCTTGGTCTTTTGATAGCCCTTGGAATCCAGTAGAGTACCAGCTCTATCCAACTATACTAATTTCTTCTTGTGAAATGTCCAGCCCACTGCAATTTTAATTTGTTCACCTTTGTGTTGTAACAGACTTTTGTTTGGTTTCTAACCCATTCATTCTTTTTCCTGTCTCTTCGGGTAATACCCACCACACATCTCTCCATACTTTGAGATGTTTGAAGCTTCTGAATTGTCTTCCCATTTAGGGTCCAAGTTTCACATACATGTGTGAGCACAGGCAGGATACACTGGTCAAACACTTTCCTCTTGCGGCACTGGAAGGTTGCATGCAAACAAAAAGAAAGCGCAAAAAGGAAAAACACAGTTAGTAAAAATAATTGTCTTTATACCAATTAAAATAAAACTACATAATAAAAAGAGTACATAAAAAAGGATTCACATGAACCCACAATTCCACAATGACAAGGCACTAATGAGGATCCCTGCAACAAAAGCCCATAGACCTAGTGATGGAAAAAGTCCTGGGAAATAGCTAGATGTTATTAGCTTACATGTGGTTGAAACAGGGACCAGCTTTCACGGAAAGTCAGGGGAAAACCACCGCAATCGACCGAGCACCCGTCCGCTCCTCGATGCGTGATGACGTCACCTCTGGCAGGTTCCCTTGCAAGATTGTCTTGTTTCTTCCAAATATGCTCCATCCCATCTTTATTCTATAGATTTCTTTTGAAATATATAATATACACCAGACACACACACATTATATATTATCTTTAGCCCTTGTGGACCCACTGCTGGATGAAGCCTCTCCAATGATCTTCCAGGCACTGCGGATACAAGCCTCTCTTCTCTATGTTGCTCCAAGAAATGTTCTGATTTCATCCTCCCATTTTACTTTTGATCGTCGTCTTGGTCTTTAAATCTCTCTTGGAGTCCAGTCGAGTACCATCTTTGTCTAACTATGGTAATTTACCCAGCATACAAATCTACATATACAAATGCAAACAAAAAATGAGTGCGCAGAGATATTAACACCTTTGATATGAATACTGCGATGTTCCCCTGCTTGGGGTAGGTATAAAGCTTTCTCACTCGCGGAGAAAGGATGGGTGATAGTTGAAAGGATAATGAGAGTGAATGATAGTATGTGGTGATAGGTGGAGTGTCTCCACCTAACCTATGGATGTTATTGGATAAGACTGTATGACATGAAAAACACACACACACACACACACACACACACACACACACGACCTGATACCAGTTAACCCAAAACCTGGCACATTCTACATGCTCCCTAAAATTCACAAAGAGGGTAACCCTGGACGCCCTATTATCTCTGGATCTGGCACAGTGACTGAGAATATTTCTGGCTGAGTGGATTGCACTCTATAACCACTTGTCAGGGACACACCCAGCTAGATCCAGGATTCCACCGACCTGTTAAACAAACGTAATGCCATTGGTCCCCTCCCAACAGGAACACTACTAGCAACCATGGATGTAGAATTACTTTACACAAACATCCCCCACAAGGATGGGATTTCACCCTGCAGATACTTTCTGGGACCGCAGGAGCCTCTCACAGAGACAGTAACTAAATGCATCGAATTTATTCTGATCCATAACTTCTTCACATGATACATACCTCCAGACAACCGAGACAGCTATAGGCACTTGGATGGCGCCACAGTATGCCAATCTGTTCTGCGCAAAACTGGAAAGTGACTTTCTTTCCACCGGTCACTTGAAACCCCTTACATACCTTCGGAACATCGATGACATCCTCCTGATTTGGAACCTCTGGTGAACAGGACCGCCTACAGTTCCACGAGAACTTCAATACGTTCCACCTGACCATCAACCTCAAACTCACCATTCCCCGGACAAAGAATATTTCCTAGACACCACCATTACTATAAAAAAATAACCAACTAACTCCGACACAGCAGACAGAGGCCAGCGGATTACAGCCTTGAGATCGGATTTCATAAATTGTGGATATAACCACAGAATTGTAGACCAGCAAATCCACAATGCCACCAGAATACCAAGAAGTGATCTCCTTGAATACAGACAGAAAGAGACAAGCGTCAGGGTACCTTTGGTGGTCACATATAACCCACATCTAGACGCCCTATGCAAGATCGCCAGGGAACTACAACCCATTCTCCAGGAATATACAAGACTGCAACAGATCTTGTCTGAAACACCCTTATTATCATACAGACAACCTCAATCTCAAGAAAATGAAGGTGAAGAGTAAAGTATTAAACAGTACAACTAAATGCGGGACAAGACCATGCCAGGACGCAAGATGCAAAACCTGCGCAATGCACCACACAGCGGGCACAATACAAATACCACACAGGATTCTGGAGTACAAAATCAGAGGAAGGTTCTTCACCTGTTCCTCCAGCAATGTCGTGTACCTCATCATGTGCATAAAATGTCCAGGGGGGCTACTATTACATAGGTGAGACGGGACAAGGGCTAAACAAGAGAATGAATCTGCATCACCTCAGCATCACACGCGGAACAAGAGACAGTCCTGTCAGCGAACATTTCTCTGACTCTGGACATAAGATGAACGATCTGAAGGTGGCCATACTCAAAGGTAATCTTAGAATACCAAAAGTGAGACGGTTGCATGAATACAAATTTATGCAACTGTTCGGGACACTTAGCGGGGACCTAAACCGAGACCGCAGCTTCATGAGTCACTACTCTGAAACAAGAGGACTCTTTTCCCATGAGTGCTAAAGGCCGTAGCTATACATACTGCGCTATATAAATGCACACACAGCTGTCTTACACATACACAATGTAATTCTATCCCTATATACACCAATAGGGACCACATAGTATCTACACACATTAATAGTAATGCAACACCCTCTTACATTTCTACACCTACCCACACCATTGGTATACACTCTCACACACACCTTTTTGTAAAGCGCTGTATACATTGTGGGCACTTTATAAATTTATATTTACACACATACATACATACATACACCCTTACATCACTAACATTCAGGGACCATTTAACATCTTAAATCATAAATCGTATAATGCACAGGGGGGAGGGATAGGCTTCAGATACATTCCAAGATGCACTGTTTTTAAGTAAAACCCTTTCTTGCTTTATCCATTGTAACACCGCCGGAAGAAGAGATATTTATTTATTCACATATGAGCTGCTGATGACGAACAGGGTTCCGTATACGAACCAGTTTGTGGTCTCAAAACAGCACCAGGTACATTAAAGAGTTAATACGTTCTCTGTGTATCAATAGTCCAGTAAGCATATATTGCTGTAATTGCAGCCCCAAATGTCAGGATACATCTCTCCATACTTCTTTGCATTGTCTAATGTTTTTGAATTATCTTCACATTTAGGGTCCAAGTTTCATATCCATACGCGAGCACTGGATACACTGGTCGAAAACGTTCCTCTTGAGAGACAGTGGAAGGTTCCCTTGAAATATTGTCCTGTTGCTTCCGAATACGCTCCATCCCATTCTCATTCTACTATTGATTTCATTCAAAAGGTTCCCATCCATTGTTATTTGCCGGCCAAGGTGGACGTAGTCTTCAGCTTCTTCTACTTTTCCATTAATTTCAATCTTTGCAGACTTGGTCTCGCTGAGATTCATATGGAGGCCCACATACTTACATACTTGCAGACTTGGTCTCCCGAGATTCATATGGAGGCCCACATACTTGCAGACTTGGTCTCGCCGAGATTCATATGGAGGCCCACATACTTGCAGACTTGGTCTCGCTGACATTCATATGGAGGCCCACATACTTGCAGACTTGGTCTCGCCGAGATTCATATGGGGGCCCACATACTTGTTTTTTACAAGTTCTTCAATTTGTTGCTGGAGATCTTCTGAACTTGTGGCAAATATAATGTCTTCTGCAAATTGTAGGTGACAAGTATTTACTATTTACTGTTGATTTTGATTCCTTTTCTTCCCAGTCAAATGTGTTGTACACTTACACATATTCACAACAGATATGTAATATTGTCAGTGAGTGTGTGTATGGAAGCACATGGATATATACACCCACGCACAACACAATCATATTAAATTTAAGAAAGATATAAATAATATTATCTTTCACCATCCCAAAAATGAAATCCAAAAAGCCATTTATTACAAGGAAATGTTATTTTATCTTGTGCAAAAAGGACAAACTGCAACATACATAAATAATCTGTTAAAAATCTATTTTAGATACATACGTATCTATCTATATATGAAATTACAAATATTTAAAAAATCTGTCCCCTTCAGAACAATAAAGTTAAGTACAAATGACCCCCTGCTTTGTCAAGCCAATCAGCAAGGAGGCATCTGCAAAGTGATGCTGTGCAGATAAATACGTGATGCTCTGCACATGGCTATGCGATGCTCTGCAGAGAGCTGCGAGTCCCTGAGGTGCAGATAGGTTCTCCAGCAACAGAGGGGATAACAAGTTTAAGACCAGCTACAATTTTCACCTCCCCCGTAAGTGTGAAGAAGCCCCTTACCACTCACCTCCCCCCTCACTGCGAAGGAGCCTCTCCTCACAACTCTTACTTCTCCCCCCCATCCTCAATATGATAATGCCCCAGTCACTTCCTCATTTGCCCCCATCTTAATAATCTAATATAAGGGATTCTTCCTCTAAAAAAAAATCTGACTCTCTTCCTCCAATTAGCGGTAAACTCGGAGTCAAACACCAGTGAAGATGGGTCCTTAGTTCCTGGGGTCCCCCCAGCCGCAGGTGACGTGTACAAACACCAGGGGCGACCTGGTTAAGTGCTTAGTGTGTTCTGTGTCCCGCGTCCTGTTTGTGTCGTCCTCGTTAACCACATCACAGCTGGGTGGGATAAAGTGCAATGCTCATGTCTGTGTTGGGCTCAGCAGCAGAATCAGCCTGAGTGAGTGAGGAGGGAGCCTCCCTTCTTCCAGCAGCTGGGGTCCCCAAAGCCGAGGTTTGGAGGTTCCTGCAGGTCCTCTGGTATGCTATGTTAGTCCACTCTGTCCAGCAGAGAAAGTGACATGGCTGTGACCCGTGACGCAGTTCCTGTCACCTCAGGTGTCCTGATACCTGCAGAGAACAGACGGGCAAGGTTATAGCCCTGCAATGCTGAAGGAGCCCCCACGGGCAGATTATTTACTGTGGTGTTGTGTTGTCATTGTGCTGTGTGAGTTTGAAAAACTTGCAACAACTTTTGTGTTCGTGTGTGTAGAAATGTATGTAGTGTGTTTGTTTAGGGAGAGTGTTGGGGGTGTATGGGTAGGTGTGTGCACGACGCACGTACATATACACACATATATAGTGCATACCATGTGAATACCTGGGCAGTGTGTGAGTGGTCTGTGTACATATGCAGTATTCAGTGTTTATACAGCGCGTCTTTGTGCGCGCATTTGAGGGGTACAGTATGTCTGTGTAAAGTGTGTTAGCGTGAAGTAGTATGTGTGTCAACAAGTGCAGTGTACAGTATGTTTGTGTACAGTGTCTCTGTACAGTGTGTCTGTATGTCTCTGTACAGTGTGTCTGTATGTCTCTGTACATGTGCAGTGTACAGTTTGTTTCTGTAGAGTGTCTGCATGTCTATACAGTGTACAGCGTGTCTGTATGTGCAGTGTACAGTATGTCCCACACAGTCTGTACCTGCCCATTGCTCTCACACAGTGACTGACATTTTTAGTATGTGGAAAAACAGGAATTGAGCTAGGAATGTGAGGAACCCAGAAAGGTTTGCGGGCTCACAGTTCACTGGGTGTGTGCGAGTCTGTGTGTGTGTGTGTGTGTGTGCGCGAGTCTGTGCATGTGCGAGTCTGTGTGTGTGCGTGCGCATGCGAGAATCTGTAATGTATTCTGAGATCCAGGCCCCTCTGGCATTGATGGGGATAATAGTATGTGTTTAAAAATGACTGGAATGCACGTCTGAACAAATACACTTATACACACGGACGGACACGGACACACACAGGTATATAGACACATACATACATACATATATACATGCTCACATACAAGCACACACATCCACTGATACACAAACATGTGCTGTATATAGACACACAGACTTGTGTACACAAACACCAACTTAAGACACACACTCGCACATATAGACACACACTCGCACATATAGACACACACTCGCACATATAGACACACACTCGCACATATAGACACACACTCGCACATATAGACACACACTCGCACATATAGACACACACTCGCACATATAGACACACACTCGCACATATAGACACACACTCGCACATATAGACACACACTCGCACTGACCCCTCAGACGTTGCATGCTCCGGCCAGGCTCCCAGGGTGCTCAGCTGATTCTCCAGCTGCATGATCCGCAGCCCGATGTATCCCGAGGACATCAGCAGGAGTACAACCCTGAGAGAGGAGAGGAGCCTGTAACCGACGCTGACTGCAGGGTATATATAGACTATACCCTGAGAGAGGAGAGGAGCCTTTAACCGACGCTGACTGCAGGGTATATATAGACTATACCCTGAGAGAGGAGAGGAGCCTGTAACCGACGCTGACTGCAGGGTATATATAGACTATACCCTGAGAGAGGAGAGGAGCCTGTAACCGACGCTGACTGCAGGGTATATATAGACTATACCCTGAGAGAGGAGAGGAGCCTGTAACCGACGCTGACTGCAGGGTATATATAGACTACGAGACCCAATAACCAGGACTCTAGGGGGCCTTATAACCAGGACTCTAGGGGACCCCGGTCTAGGACACCTCCTTATAACCAGAACGCTATGATACCTTATACCCAGGACGCTATAATACCTTATACCCAGGACGCTATGATACCTTATACCCAGGGCTCTATGATACCTTATACCCAGGGCTCTATGATACCTTATACCCAGGGCTCTATGATACCTTATACCCAGGGCTCTATGATACCTTATACCCAGGGCTCTATGATACCTTATACCCAGGGCTCTAGGAGATATTATATCTAGGACTAGCAGACTTTGTAACCAGGTCTAGGACACCTCCTTATAACCAGGACTCTATGAGACATAACCAGGTCTAGGAGACCTTATAACTAGGACTAGTTGACATTATAACCATGACTAATCAGTATGTTGCACCTCAGGAAGTGAAAGGGTTAATGACTCACAGCAGGAGGTAGATAAGGAGCAGGACATTCACAGCTCTTGGCTCCGCCCACTGCGCTCGATTAGTGTCCTCAAGAGCCACCTTCCCCTGCCACAAGTCCCCTGAGAACAGAGAGAGCGACATATAAGTGGCAGGCTCACCCCCAGCTACAAGACCCCACAGCCCCGACAGGCACCATACTAAATCGGAAGAACCTCTGTTACAGGAACACCCTCTTTATAAGGAAGTCTCACAGCCCCGACGTGTCCCTTACTACGTGGAAAACACCTGTTATAAGAACATCCCTCATCAAAACATTCCAAAGCCCTGACATGTCTCGTTCTATGGGAGGAACCCCTGTTATAAGAGCACTCCCTTATCAGAGCCCCTCCTGACATTTCCTTGGTGTGGCGTCACACTGGGAAATGCTGCAGGAAGGTACCTTATTTCCTCTTGTAAAGCTGGATGTGACTGTCCACAATAATGTCCATAGCAATAGTCCATATTCAGTTTGAACTAGAATAAATAGATATATAGTGTCGTGATGTCTCCGCAGCTTCCCAGGAGGATGAACCACATCCACAAAAGATCTATTGGAAAGAAGGAAAGAAGTGTGTGCCACGTAGCATAAACCTGTGCAGACATTTATTCTCACAAATAGGAAGTGTAAAATAGCCACTCACAAGTGTAGCTAGGAAATCCGCATTTAGAGATAACCTATCTCAGAGAGATGATACTCATCTGGAACTTCTCATATTCCACAACAGGGGATCATCACGTGGGATTCCAGGAGCCAACATAAAACCAGAGAGTCCTTGTCTTGAACCTGTTACGTGAGACCCTCCGGTAATTTGTAGGTTTCCTCTGCTCCGTAACCACCTGGACTTACAGAACCATCCCCCTGCTTATTAGCAGGTCCTGGGATTCAGAACCATGGTACCTGCTAATAAGCAGGGGGATGGTTCTATAAATCCAGGTGGATGAGAAGCTCCAGGTGAGTATCATCTCTGAGATAGATTATCTCTGTATGCAGATTTCCTAGCTACACTTGTGAGTGTGCTATATTAATTACACTTCCTATTTTTGAGAATAAATGTCTGCACAGGTTTATGCTATGTGGCACATGCTTCTTTTTTCTTCTTTCATAGATTATATATATATATATATATATATATATATATATCCTCAGAGTAATACCCATATTGAGGCGCAGGTACCCTTTTCTGTAGTGAGGAGCCCCTCTACTTCTACTCACAGCTCCCTTTCTGGTGGGCTGATGATCCGATGGTACACCACTCAGGAAAACCTACGGTATCTGTGGCCTTGTCAGGCTGCTGCTCTTGTTGCTGTCTCTCAGACTAGTGCCGTCCTCTGCAGAATCTCTCTCTAGCTCCTGTCTGTCTGTTGTCTCAGGCTGGGCTGCTAGGCCCTGATTAGCAGGGTCCCTCAGCTCACTGCCTCACTGCCTCAGCTCCATGCAGATCTCATCTGTCATGACTGCCCCCTGCACTTCAGGCTCCTTCCCCCTCATAGGCCCACCTCCTTCACCAGCCTTCTCACTGACTTAACAGAGTCATATGTCCATGGAGGTGAGCCTGCATAGGGAGCAGTGTTACACACACACACACACACACACACACTTGTGTGTGTGTGTGTGTACACATTTCCCCCCCTCTGACATATGCAATTATATATTATTTTGCTGCATATATATAAGCTTATTTAGCTAGATCACCATCTTTAACTTCTGACTTAGACTAGTTTTTACTTGGTGGACATCTATAGCAGGAGTTTTCATTATGTCTTTGGGTGTTTTCATTGTAGTTTCTGCTTATACCACTTTTTAGTGGCTTTGATTGGCCAGTTGTGTTTGCATGGGATAAGGAAGCATCTCTTCCCCCATTGTACTCTTTGATATAGGCAGCAGTGCTATTTTGATTTAACTTTCACAGGTTTAGGCCTTTTTTCCTCTCATTATTTTGGAGGTCTCTCTTTTGTTTGTGTTCTGTATGTTTTGTAACTGTAAATGTTACTTATATTTGTGTTCAATTAAACTCCATTATATATTTTTTATATTTTGACTGTATATAATCATTTTTTCTTTAATTGCGGTTATTATCTGAGTGCGAATAGTGGGTTTCTGTTTGTCTTTTGTGTTCTTGTGTATGTTTGTATGTATTTGGCCACCTAGTCTTCCCAGATTCCTATCTATCTAACCTGTATTGTGTTTATTTTGATCCAGGGGAAGGCAAACAAAAAACCCAGTGCAACATTTACCAATGAGGTCTCATAAGGGGAAAAATAAATCACTTCCTGAGTCCAGAAATGGAAATCAGAGTCCTTCCTGGATCAACATCCTTCCTATGTTTAACTTATTTGGTACAAACAGACAGGGGTGGCGTTGCACTTAAGTCTGAATATGTTTAAGTGTGCCTGGAATTATACTGGCGGTGGACTTCAATCAGCCCAGATTCTACTGCAAAATCTTCTACATGAGGATATTTCTGGACATCTTTCTGTGAGCTTCCTTCTCTACACTAATATTCTACACTTGTTAGCGTTGACCATTACCCTCTCCCACTTTCATCTACCACAGTCTCTCTCCCCCAGTGGGGGCACCAGATTATCTGGGGGTGTGGAGGGGCACGGGATTTACAGAGGCCCCACACGCTTCCCTAAAGGCATTGGAAAGCAGCGAAGGCCTCGGTAAACCTCAATTACCTTGGTTCAGCCGGGTTCTGGAGACGCGTCGCCATGGCAACCCGGATGTGACGTTGCGTTGCTATGGCAATGTGACATCATGACGCCCAGACACCGGGAACCAAGGTAAGGGGGAGGGGGGGGGGGGGGAGGCACGCGGAGAGGAGGACAGTCGGCATGGGGGCACAGGGGAAAAAGATTGCGCTCCCCTGCTCCAATATACTCATCCTTTTCCTACTGTATGTGGCAACATTTTATCCCAATAACACTTTCTCTTCCTTTAATCTACCTCACAGCGCTCTTTACTACATACAAATATCCTCCTCTTGTCTTCCCTCTCCCCTTCTTTGGACTCAAAAACGGCACTGCTTTTTGCACTCACTTCGGCCACCACACTCCTCTTCTCTTAAGAGTACATTCTCTTACAAGTCTTCCTCTCACCTCCGGTCCCCATCTATCCTTCCTTCCCTTCGCTGCTGGAGACATTTCTCCAAACCGTCACGCTCCAATTTCCTTTCGGACTTTCTGAATCTATTAACGTAGCTCACGCGCGTGCAAGTATTACAGGCGTGAAGTTAGGAATCCGGGAATATCCTAAGGCACAGATTCAAACGTCTTTGGAAGGAGTTTTTTTTCTCTCTGTCGTAAAACCGTCAAGTCTCACAGCTGATGGACGACAGGGGCTGGGTTTATTTGATTTACATTGGAAGAAAGAATATTTAAGTTTGAGCAAAGATGATGAAAAATCAGATCCCAACAGAGGTGTATTTGGGACCAAATGCGTGAGACCTCGTCGCCTGTACCAGTGACCTCTCTGGGAGAAAACCTATAACATTTGCGTAATGTACTGTATTTGTATTTTAAGAAACTGTTCTGCATTTTATGGTAACTGTGTGCTCTTGTAATACTTTTTGTGCGGGCGAAAGGTGAGTTAACTAGAATAGCCAGCCGTGTGTAATAACCCTGTTTGCATATCTAAAGCCGTGTGTATTAACCCTAGTTGCATATCTAAGTCACGTGCCCAGTTGTGTGCTGTTCATGAGTTTATTTATAAAATGTTTTACCAGGAAGTAATACATTGAGAGATACCTCTGGTTTTCAAGTATGTCCTGGGCACAGAGTTATAAAAAGTACATGGTTACATTAAAAGAACAGGGTTATACAGTCAATTCTCAGACATTTCATGGACAGATTGGTAGATCTGGTAGTTTGGTAGATTTGGACGGATTTAGGGGAGATGTTAACTCATCTGAGGGACCTTTGCGAAGATGAAGAGTGGGGCACTTGCTAGCTGTGTATTAACCCTTGTCCTGTAGAGGAGATATTGTCCATTTGAGGAACCACTGTGGAGGCGAAAAGTGGGATCGCTTGCGAGCGCGAGTATTAACCCTTGTCCCGTATGCAGGTCACGTGCTCACAGGGGTGCCGTATGTGACACCACCCACCACTGACCCAAAAAGCCTTGTCACAACTTACAACACTGCCCTTGCCTCCTCACGTGATCAGTGTGCTCCTCCTGTACGCTGACACTCATGAGACTCTTTCGGCACTCTTGCACTCATTCCACTGGAACGCCTCTGGAGGAAGTCACACACTCTGGCTGATTTCCTCCACTACAAATGTATTCTTTCCTGCTCTCTCTTGCCAAACAGAGTTACTTTACATCTCTTATAAACAGGTATAAATCCACCCCACGCCACCTTTTCTGTCTGACACCCTTCTTCTGCCTCCCGCTACATCATTCTCCACTCCTATTATAGCTAAGACATTGCATTTGAAATAATCAGCAAAGTGGAAGCTATCCACAAGGAAATTATGTCTGTCCTCAGTCCTCATTCCTAATCCCCCTCCATCTACCTTTGACTCCTCTCCAGTTACAGAGAAAAATGTATCTTTCCTGTTGTTCTCTTCAACTTCCACCACATTTAGCCTTGACCCCATTCCAGCCCATCTCCTGAAACCTCTCGCTTCTACCATGGTCCCCATCCTCACTAACATCTTCAACTCATCACTTTGTTGTGGTACTTTTCCATCGCTTTGAATCAAGCTATTGTTCGACCTGTTCTTAAGGATAAGACCATAGACCTCACCTATCCTTCTAACTATCGCCCTGTCTCCCTCGTGCTTCTAAACTTCTGGAACAAATTGTTTCTTTAAGTATACTTCACTTTTTCAACTCCCATAACCTACTTGACCCTCTCCCATCAAGCTTCAGCACAGCACACTAAACAGAAACCGCACTCACTGAGGTATCTAATGAGCTACATATTGCCAAATTTCAAGGAAACGACTCCATTCTAAGCCTTCTTGACCTCTCCTCAGCTTTCAATACTGTTGACTTTTCCTACACATTCTTTACTCTCTTGGCATCCATGGCACTGCCCTCTCCTGGTTTTCGTCCTACCTCTCCCACCATTCCTTCAGTCTCTCTTATGCCAACTCCTCCTTGACCTCTCTGTAGGTGTACCTCAAGGCTCAGTTTTAGACCCCCAACCCTTCTCTATATTCCCTCTTCATGGGTAACCTCATTGACTCTTTTGGATTCACCTATCATCTCTCTGCTGATGATACACAACTATATTTAAATACACCTGACCTTACACCTGCAGTCCAGTGAAAAATGACAGACCTATCACCAATCTCGACCTGGATGGTCCTTCGTCCCCTCAAGCTTAACATGGCTAAGACAGAACTTCTCATATTCCTGCCCAAACCAGGTCCTATCGTTACCTTCTCCATTACAGTCAATAACACCACTATCCACCCAGTCTCACAAGCACGCTGCCGAGGGGTTACATTCACCACCTCACATATAAACGCTGTTAATAAATCTTGCAGTTTTATCCTTTGCAACATTGCTAAGATATGTCCCCTAATGAATGCGTGCCCTTGTTCCCTCCCGTATTGATGACTGTAACATTCTTTTATCTGGCCTCCCTGCCTCACACTTTTCTCCTTTACAGTCCTTTCAAAATGCTGCTGCTCGAACCATCTCCTGCTCTTCTAGGCGTGTGTCGGCTTCCGACCTCCTGAACTCTCTCTGTTGGCTTCCTGTTAATTTCCATATAAACTACAAAATTGTCCTCTTTTCTTGTAAGGCTCTACACTCCTCTGCACCTCCATGTATCGCAACTCTGAGCGCTTGTTACACCCCTACTTGTCTCTTCCGCTCTATACAAGGTTGTCTCATCTTTGCCCCTTTTACATCTACAGCCCTCTACCATCCTAATACCTTTCTGACTAATCTCTCCCAACCTATGGATCACACTTCCACTCAATATTCGTCAGGCACCTTCACGTTCCGCACTCACAGCCCAGCTAAAAATGTACCTCTTAAAGCTGCAGTTCAGTCTTTTTTTTTTTTTTTTAATTAATTTTTTTACTTCAATAGTTTCATGTGGGCAATCTCTAATTACCTAAAGAACTGCATAGCTGCCGATCAATTCGTTCTCCGTCTATTGATCGGCAAAGTTTGGCGACATCTTTAAATATGGAGAATGTAAATCGTTGCTATAGGAACAAGCATGCTTGTTAAAATAGCATAGAAGAAAATTGGTCTTTCAAAGTTGTTTTTTTTTAAAAACAGAAAATGCTAAAAGAATTTTTTCTTACTACAGAACTGATTTATTAAAAAAAACACACATGCAGGATATTGACTGAACTGCAGCTTTAAAAGAAGCATCTCATTAAATTATCTACACCTCTGTACGACCTCCAGATGCACTTGACTATCCCCCGACTGCCCTTTTAACAATGCGCTTTTGCTACTAATGTGTCTGTAAAGCCTCCCAGCATAACACTTAGATTGTAAGCTTTTCGGGGGCAGGATCTCTCTTTGCCTTATTTTGCCATTTACCCGTTGCACTTATCCCCATTTTGTGTGTTTATTTATCATGTATTGTAATTGTGTAAAGCGCTGCGAACATTGATGGTGCTATATAAATACAATGATACATACATTTACCTCTTTCTAAAAATATCAATAAGAACCTTTTCTTAAAGATATCGCCTGTATGTCCTCCCATAGTCTCCATGTGTAGTAAATTCAGTGTCATTTATACTGTCCTTGGGATGAAAAGTTCCCTTGAATTTGCATTGTATTGACCTTAAAAATATTTATTAATGGGGTTCATATCCCCTCTTAGATGTCTCACGTCTAATCCTAATTTAGCTAACCTTTCCTCATAAACCAGACCTTCAATCCCCTCTTTATTCATTTGGTGGCTCTTCTCTCCACTTTTTCCAGCTCAACAATGTATTTTTTTTATAGAGTGATGCTCAAAATGTAACTCAATATCCACTGAGTGGTCTTATTAAGGATTTATGCAGAAGCACAATGATGCTGTGTTCCCTTCCACCCATCCCCTGCTTTATACATGATGATCTCTTATCAGCCTTTGCAGCTAATGCCTGGCCTTGAGCACTATTGCCAAGTCTGCCGTCTACAAGATGTCTCGTAAGTGCTTCTGCATCAAGGATTGACCTCATTTTGTCCGGTGTGTGTGTGAATATAGTTGTGTTTTTGAAGCTAAGAGGGTGCCAAAGATTTTGTTTTTAAATGTATAATATAATTGAATAGTATAGTTTAAGACATAAAATTACACACACGCACACATATATACACACATATTTATATATATATATATATATATATTCACCTTTATACAGTGGGTCCTCGCTTTTGACACAATGCGTCTCACAAACCCGCGTCGGATGCGGGACAGTCAGAAAGCTAGACAGTCAGAATGTTAACCGGTGGCGGTTTCAGTCGGATGCGTGAAAACCGCAGCGGATAATGATTTGTTTTTACTGCATTATGCGCTGTCGGAAAACGCATTCGACGGAAAGCAAAACGTCGGAAAATGAGGACTACCTGTATAATGAGATGTGAGAGATATGGCATTTATCCCTATCAGCAGTGTTCGACAAACCTATACATTTGCTCGCCCCGGGCGAGTGGATTTAACATCGTGGCGAGCTCCTATTGGCCCAAGCAGCACACGTTTGGTACTAGGTGGCGAGTAGATTTTTTTGTGTGGCGAGTAGATTTTTTGGTGATTTGTCAACCACTGCCTATCAGTATGCCAGAAACACAGATATAGCCACACCGGGGCAGAAGATAGGTGATAGACAGGCACTGGAGTCATGATTATGGTTTTATAAGGGGAGCTCTGCAGGCAGTGAGGGGGGAATGACTTAAATGACGAGAGTCACTCACCATTAATCCACGGACCCCGGATTGCCCCGTCCACCTCACTGGGAATGGATCTTATCCGACTCCGCACTTGGCATGGGACAGCAGCTGAGATAGAGATAGTGTGAGTGTCTATGAGCACCAGTGTCAATGTCTGTCCAACAGTCTGTGAGTGGCAAGCTGAGTGAGCCCGTCTATGAATGTGCGTCAGTCTGTGGGTATGTGATCAGCTGAGTGCGTGCCCGATTGTGAGTGTATTACCAGCTGTCATGAACTCACGTGTAGTGCTGACACAGAGCTCAGTGCTGTCCGATTCCTGCAGGTTCTGCTCCAGATCCGAGTGGCTGGAATTCTGTAAGAAGCAAAGTGTCAGAACCACATAATACAGAGCTATTATTTATTGAGGGATCTGGATCACAGGCAGGAAATCACAAACCTGTGAGTCTGACATTGGTAGCAGGGAAGCAACTTAAAGGTTTATTAATGGATACAATTCAGGAGTACCTCTTGAGTAACAAAAATTGAACTTAATGGACATAGGTCTTAAACTTAATGTACTGTTCCTAGAGTCAGAGTTCTAACAACCGCAAAGTATAGATACTCTAACTAATAAGAACAGCAGAGTATTGATACTCTCACTAACAACAACTGTAGGTGATCAATACTCTAACAAAGTGCATACCAGGTGATTAATACCATGAAGACTATCTACGCATCCATACTATGGCAAACACCCGAGTACCAATAACTAGATATTAAATACTCACAGAGTGAGTATCTCTTACCAGCCCCTTGGTGCTCTGCTCAGAGCCAGGATCCGTGGGGAGGGACAGAGGGGTGCTGCAGGAACTGCCATCCTGGGGACGGGAAGAGGAGAGACCGAGAGAGAGTTAGGGAGACAGTGGAAGTGACAGAGAGAGGTAGGAAAATACCAAAATGCTATTTTATATATTCAATATTATTTAGTGTTTAGTATTATTATATATTTTTATTGTAATAGCTACATGTTCTATCTATTCGATGAAATTATTTCATTTAGATGATGTTGGTAATATACACACACAACATAATTTATTATTTTAACACACATTATGGAAGATCTCATATTACGGAACCAATCCCAGGGCTACATTACCCTGCCATCTGATGGTATATATAGATACAGTGCCTATAGCAGGAGACTCGGACACAGTTACACATGATACACCCATTCCAGGGTGATAAAGAGAAAGGAGGTAAAAGGAGCTGTGGTGACAAGAGTTGTGAGGTGAAGAGACAAGTGTGTGGTGAGGAGAGAAGGGAGGAAGTGTGTGGTGAGGAGAGAAGGGAGGAAGTGTGTGGTGAGGAGAGAAGGGAGGAAGTGTGTGGTGAGGAGAGAAGGGAGGAAGTGTGTGGTGAGGAGAGAAGGGAGGAAGTGTGTGGTGAGGAGAGAAGGGAGGAAGTGTGTGGTGAGGAGAGAAGGGAGGAAGTATGAGGTGAGAAGGGAGGAAGATTGTGGTGAGGGGAGAAGGCAGGAAGTGTGTGGTGAGAAGGCAGGAAGTGTGTGGTGAGGAGAGAAGGGAGGAAATGTGTGGTGAAAAGGGAGGAAGTGTGAGTTGAGAAGGGAAGGGGTGGAAGTGTGAGGTGAGGAGAAAGTTACATAGTTACATAGTTACATAGTAGATGAGGTTGAAAAAAGACGTAGGTCCATCAAGTTCAACCTATGCTAAATTTAGACAACAGATACTTTATCCTATATCTATACTTGCATATTGATCCAGAGGAAGGCAAACAAAAAACCCCATTAAGGGGAAAAATTAATTCCTTCCTGACTCCAAGAATTGGCAATCGGATTAATCCCTGGATCAACATCCTTCCCATGTATACTTATTTGGTATATCCCTGTATACCTTTCCCATCTAAAAAGATGTCCAACCTTTTTTTGAACAAATCTATCGTATCTGCCATCACAGTCTCCATGGGTAATGAATTCCACATTTTAACTGCCCTTACTGTAAAGAACCCTTTCCTTTGTTGCTGGTGAAATTTTCTTTCCTCCAACCTTAAGGGATGGCCCGAGTCCTTTGTACTGCCCGTGGGATGAATAGTTCTTTTGAAAGCTACTTGTATTGTCCCTGAATATATTTGTATATAGTTATCATATCCCCTCTTAGACGCCTCTTTTCTAATGTAAATAAATCTAATTTAGCTAGCCTCTCCTCATAAGTTAGAATGTCCACCCCCTTTATTAATTTGGTGGCTCTTCTCTGCACTCTCTCTAGTTCCATAATGTCTTTTCTTAGGATTGGTGCCCAAAATTGTACTCCATATTCAAGGTGTGGTCTTACTAATGCATTGTAAAGGGGCATAATTACGTTTACTTCCCTTCCATCCATTGCCCGTTTGATGCAAGATAAGATCTTGTTTGCCTTTGCAGCTACTGCATGACATTGGGCACTATTGCTAAGCCTGCTGCCTACAAGCACTCCTAAATCCTTCTCCATCATGGATTCCCCCAATATATCTCCATTTAATTTGTAAGTCTCCTGTTTATTCTTGCATCCCAAATGCATAACCTTACATTTATCTGTATTAAACTTCATCTGCCATTTACCTGCCCACGTTTCCAGTCTCTCCAAGTCCTTCTGAAGAGAAATTACATCCTGCTCTGATTCTATTACCTTACACAATTTAGTATCATCAACAAAGATGGAGACTTTGCTCTCGATCCCAACCTCAAGGTCATTAATAAACAAGTTAAAAAGCAGGGGTCCCAGTACCGATCCCTGAGGTACTCCACTCACGACTTTAGCCCAACCTGAAAAAGTTCCATTTATGACAACCCTCTGTTGTCTGTCCTTTAACCAGTTTTCAATCCAGGTGCAAATATTATTACTGAGTCCAATTTTCTTTATTTTGTACACAAACCTCTTGTGTGGAACCGTATCAAAAGCCTTTGCAAAATCTAAGTAGGTGTGACATGAGGAGATAAGAGAGGGAATGTTAGGAGAGGAGGGAGGAAGGGTGAAGCGATCAGGGAAGGAGTGTGAGGAGAGAAGGGAAGGGGTGTGAGGTGATGAGAGAAGGCAATGTGAGAAATAAGATTATACAGCGTGCAGACTTACCTGGAGGTGAGTACACACAGCGAGAACAGCTTGGTATGAGATCTCCCTGTTCCGCAGAGACCCGAATAGGTACTGAAAGATATATATAGATAGACTCACATACACACAATATACAACATACAATATACACACACACACACAATATACAAACATACCGATATATATCACATACACATTTACAGAAAGATTTTATATACATACACGTTACAAACATATACAGAGAGATACAAGGGAGCCTATATATCAGGGAGATTAAAATGAGAAGTTGATGAAAAAGTTACATTTTGCTCCAAGATGGTAGAGACAGAGTAAAAACGCAGCTCAGTGGGTAAAGGCGCCGATTCTCATAACATCAATACCGAGTATGGAGCAGGGGAACCTGGTTCAATTCTCGGTGTCGGCTCCTTGTGACCTGGAGCCAGTCACTTTATCTCCCTGTGCCTCAGGCACCAAAAACGGATTGTAAGCTCATCTGGGCAGGAACTGTGCCTGTAACATGCCTATGTGCTGCGTACCGCCCACTATATTGTAATTGTGACGCGCTTTCAGTCCCATTGGGAGAAATGCGCTATATGAAATAAAGTTATTATTATTTATAGACAGGCAAAGAGATAGATATGAATACACACATACATTCACACACACACATATATATATGCACATCCTCACACACACGCTCCCTCACCTTGTCCCCCTCTGCGGTTCTCACACTCAGAGCGTTTGGGACTAGCAGAGCAGTATTTGCTTTCTTTAGAATGATCACCGACCTCACGGGAATCAAAACCTGCAGATGGCAGAGACAGGGAGCTGTATATAGAGGTGGGGAAGTTGTATATTGAGGCGGGGGAGCTGTATGCAGGACAAGGACACAGAGGCAGGTAGGTAGCTGTATATAGAGACCACAGTACTCATTTACTGTGTACCAGCAAGAGATGGGAATATCTATCCCCCCCTTCCTCCAACCCCTCCTTCTCTCTGTCCCCCCTCTCTCGCTTTCTCTATCCCCCAATCTCTCACCTTAATTTCCTTGCGCAGCATGCTGCAGTAGAAGCTCAGGTGGTTGGTGGAGATGTAAAGGCGCCCGTGGTACAGAACCTCCTTCTGGAGGGCGCAGGAAAAACCTGCGGGCACAGGTCATGGGTCAGTGATCGAGTGCACAGTCAGAGGTTACAGAATGCAAAGGACACGCTGGGGTTGGGTCACTTACTGTCTATAAGCTCCTCATCCTCAGGGACGTCCCTAAAGATCTTGTGGAAAGTGGCATTGTGCTTTGGTATCTAGGAGGAGAGAGGAGGAAGTGAGAGATGTATATTAATTTCAGCAGCATAATCCTGCTCGGTGTCCTGTAAAATCCCATGCTGGCCCAATCTCCCCGTACTCTGCCCGAATCCAGCTCTCCTCCCGGCATAATCCTCCCCCACCTCTCTGGCCTTCTTATGTGAACCCATATGTGCGGGGACGCATTAGAGATTAGGATTTTCTTCTGCTGCCCTGATTAATCATTTGAAATCTATGCAGTGCGTTTAGACAAGACGTTTAGACAAGAGCTGCCATCTTTAGGCCGCACGTATAGTGACCGCGACGCGTGACGTCACCAGTCGCCGCTAGCGAAAGTTGTATTTTGCTTTGTGGCGGCGTCGCGGCCGACCAGGCCATTGATTGGTTCAGGGGCTGTCACATGAGGCGACAGACCCTTAAAAATCAAATATTCCCGGCTTCCAAAAATTGCGTCGCCACAACGTTGTCGCGCTTACTATAAGCGCACGCGGCGGCGGCGACAATGCATTTGTTTTCGGGCGACGTCGCCGTCGCAATAAGCGTGGCCTTAGGCTGGGAGGAGAGCTGGCTCTGCGCTGCTGTGCAATGCTCTGCGATGCTGTGCAATGCACTGCGGACCTGTGCCTCTCCCTGTGCCCCTGCAGCCCCCCTTACATTGCAGGAAATGGAACGGCGCCTGTCCATAGCAGCATCACGTCCTGGTGACCTGGAGGGAGGATCATAGGTTTTCGACCTGCAGGGAAAGTGAGTGGGACACAGGTGAGGAAGGTGGGTGACTTCAGAGGACCCCCTAAAAATTGTATTGCCAGGTGCCTGCAATCTCCCACTCCCCCCCAACCCCTCCTCATCTAGTTCACCTTCCCCTCTCTCTCACCTTGTCAGGGTTCCCTCTTTTCTCTTTCCTGCTCTCCCCCTCTCTCTTGCACTTGATCATAGTCCACTCCTCTCTCTCTCCTCTTGTCTGGGTCCCCGTGCTCTCCCCCTCCTTCCTTGGTCAGGGTTCCTGCTCTCTCCCCCCCCCCCCCTCTCACCTGGTCAGGCCCCCCTCCCCCTCTTTCAACTTGGGCAGTCCCACCCCTCTCCTTCTGCCCTCTCCCCTGGACAGGGTCCTCTCTCTCTCTCTCTCTCTCTCTCTCTCTCTCCCCCTTCTCACCTGTTCAGGGTCCCCTCTCTCTCTCTCCCCCTTCTCACCTGGTCAGGGTCCCCGCTCTCTCCAGCATCCCCTCCCTTTGCAGAGGCTCCTCCAGGCTGAACGATTTCAACTCTGCCAGACGCTTCTTGCTCTTCTTCAGTTTGCTGGAGCCCAGAGCTGGATCCGGGGAGATACTGCAAATAATACCAATACACATCAGTATGTGTACCACAGACAAGTGGAAGGGGAGAGGGAAGGGGAGAGGGAAGGGGAGAGGGAAGGGGAGAGGGAAGGGGAGAGGGAGAACAACGGGAAGTAAGGAGGAGAGTCAAAGAGAAAGGAGGAGAGGGTAGATGGAGAAAGGAGTGGGGGAGGGAGAAAAAGAGAGGGGTGTAGGTAGAGAGGAGAGAGTTAAATAAAAGGGGGAGAGCAAAATAAAGAGGGAGAAAATGAGAAGGACGGAGACAACAGATAGAGTGAGGAGGTTTCCTCTATCCTCCTTTTTAATGTTCTCTCTCTCTCACTCTCACAATTCCTCTGTGTTCTGATTTTAACCTCCACTCTCAACCCACTTGTGTTGTAACCCCTGTATATGGCACATGGCCTGCACGCTGTAACCCCTGTATATGGCACATGGCCTGCACGCTGTAACCCCTGTATATGGCACATGGCCTGCACGCTGTAACCCCTGTATATGGCACATGGCCTGCACGCTGTAACCCCTGTATATGGCACATGGCCTGCACGCTGTAACCCCTGTATATGGCACATGGCCTGCACGCTGTAACCCCTGTATATGGCACATGGCCTGCACGCTGTAACCCCTGTATATGGCACATGGCCTGCACGCTGTAACGCCTGTATATGGCACACGGCCTGCACGCGTTACTTTAAAGCACTGTGATAACGACGGGTTCCATACAGAAAAGAAGTACAACTGACATAAATATTCTGCAGCCGGACTAGGAGTTCTGAAACGGGGGAAGCATCCATCTTAGTTGTGACCGGCATAAAATATGCAGTAACACACACATCTTTCTGCTTTTCCTAATCCCCTACCTGCTGGGCAAGCAGAGTCAGGCTCAGGGACAGTGACACAGGACAGGATGAGAAGGACAGTGACACGGTTATTTATATACAGAGGCAGATATCCATCCCCCCCACCCTCCGGATATATACAGTGAGACCCCCTAATATACCAACGCTAATATACAACAACACAAGACATCCGTCATGATGCAGGAAGGGTTACAGAGTACAACTACGGTTTTTACAAACCATTAACCCCACTACTTTATAGAGAAACTTGCAGTGTAACTTATAACTTCCATTTTATAGGAAAGGGGATTTATGTCATAAAAAGTCCCTCTGTTTTTAGATCAGTTATATTTTATGAAAAATTAAAAAAAAAAAAAAAGGATCTTTGTCCCAATGTTTACCGGTTAAAGGTTTCTAGGTACCAAAGTTAGCGCGCGCACACACACACACACACACACACACACACACACACGAGCCGCTCTGCCGTGAAAGAGTTAATCCTGAGCTCTGAAGAAAAGAAAAACTAATTTATGTGTAAGAAGAAAAATATACTTAAATCTTCTAAGCCCGTCATAAAGCTATAATACAGAAGGGAGTCAACACACAGCACTCAAGTGATGCACTCACACACAAACCTGTCAGGAAATGTGCACAAATAACACATCGCACCGGTCATACACATACACATGCATATAACACTGCCTGTGCACATATTGTACATACATACATACATACAACACTGCCTCTGCACATATTGTACATGCATACATACAACACTGCCTGTGCACATATTGTACATACATACATACATACATACATACATACAAACAACACTGCCTGTGCACATATTGTACATACATACAACACTGCCTGTGCACATATTGTACATACATACAACACTGCCTGTGTACATATTGTACATACATACAACACTGCCTGTGCACATATTGTACATACATACATGCATATAACACTGCCTGTGCACATATTGTACATACATACATACATACATACAACACTGCCTGTGCACATAGATACACTGCCTCTGCACTCACATATACATGCATACAAATCTGCCTGTGCACATACATACACATGCATACAGCACTGCCTATGCACATACAGTGGTGTGAAAAAGAAAGTACACCCTCTTTGAATTCCATGGTTTTACATATCAGGACATAATAACAATCATCTGTTCCTTAGCAGGTCTTAAAATTAGGTAAATACAACCTCAGATGAACAACAACACATAACATATTACACCGTGTCATGATTTATTTAACAAAAATAAAGCCAACATGGAGAAGCTGTGTGTGAAAAACGAAGTATATCCTTACTGCTTACATAGGAATTAAGATGCTAAGTAGCTGACAGGTGCTGCTAATGAAATGCCCTTGATTAATTGAGCATCAGCAAGTGTGAACATCTCTATAAAAGCCGAAGTTTTAGCAGTTTGCTGGTCTGGAGCATTCAGGGGTGTGTTAACACAATGCCAAGGAGACCAAAGGAGGGTGTACTTTATTTTTCACACAACTGTACATACACATGCATACAACACTGCCTGTGCATATATATGCATACAACACTGCCTGTGTAGATACATACAAGCCTGCCCTTACACACACACACACACACACACACACACACACACACACACACACACACACACACACATCAGTACACGCTGATACAGTACATACAACCCTGCCTGTACACACACAAACTGTTGTTTGATTATATATATATATATACACACACACACACACACACACACACAACCCTACCTGTACAACGCTGACACATACAGCCCTGCCTGTACACACAAATACATACATATACCATACACGTATTCAAACATGTAAATACACATATGCATGTAAACACATTAATACAAACATGCAAATACACACATATATATTACACACACATTCTCACTTAAATAAACACATTCTCACTTAAATATACATATACTTTCTCTCAGTATACACTTCCTTATATGTACAGTATATATACAGAAATATCTATAAAAAAAATAGTACACACAAACAGATAAAGAACATCCAGACACAGATAAAGAAGCGGCAGAGGCCCCAAAATTGGGATGTGGCCCCCCTAAGGGCCACAGTGCCTCACGGATTTGCTTTCGGTTGGCTCTCCATCCCCCTCCCAACGATGTCATTCAAATTTGGAGCTTGCACCAACGGGGGTGGGGAAGGGCAGCCGACCGATACTGGGATCATGTAAAACATTTGCAGGGATTAGTGTTTAAATACCCAGTGGCCCAAATCCAAACAGACTAATTATCTCAATGTTCTCACCCTCAATCCCTAGAAATGCATTATTTGATGTCTAACCATCTCTCTAAGTTCCTGTCAAGAGGTCCATCCTCCAACTGTCACGCCAGGCAGCTTAAGGAGGCCGGGGAATGCGAAGAAGAAAGGCTCCAACGTATGCGTTCGGACCTGTGGTAAAGTCCCAAGGAGACATGCGGCCGGGCTGCATGCACCCCTGCCCCAGTCTTAGAAAGCTGGGTCCATACACTCATACACACATATAGTTATATACATATATACGCACACACACACACACTCATACACACATATAGTTATATACATATATACGCACACACACACACACACTCATACACACATATAGTTATATACATATATACGCTGTGACAAACGGCTTACTCCGGGGCTCCGCCGTCTGTCCGGGACTGTTAGAACACGGTCTTTTAGGGTAGGTTAAATGATGAGGCGTCACGTACTGTTCCTTTAAACAGGCTATGCCTGGTTTATTCAGTCCCAGGCACTGAGACTGCCACAGTGCATACAACAGAAAACAGATCAAAACAAAAGCTGCTCACCTGAGCGATAACTTAACTTAGATATCCCTGACTCAGGGTTGGAAGTGGCTTTTCCACTTCCAACATCAAAACATGGTACTTTTGCAGTCTTACACAAATGAACAGAAAGATTGAACCTGTTTGGGGAAGAGGCTTCTCCCCTCTGTAGTTCAGCAGCCTTCCAGCCTCCTGGCTCTTGTGGGGAGACCAGAGCAAACAGGAAATCAGTCTTTCATACCTGATTCCTAATTAGCATGACAGGTGACAGAAATCAGGCAGCAGACAAACTCTGGTCTGGATCTCTCATCCCTCAGTTCCAGCGCTTGCCAAACTGTGGGATGGAGTGTATGTATTATAAGGCTGCACTCCCAGGCCAAACAGGATAGAAACTGTCTAGTATCCTGGGAGCCCTATATACGGAATTTATTACCATCCCCTGGTTTCTGTCACAACGCACACACACACACACACTCATACACACATATAGTTATATACATATATACGCACACACACACACACTCATACACACATATAGTTATATACATATATACGCACACACACACACACACACTCATACACACATATAGTTATATACATATATACGCACACACACACACACACTCATACACACATATAGTTATATACATATATACGCACACACACACACACACTCATACACACATATAGTTATATACATATATACGCACACACACACACACACACTCATACACACATATAGTTATATACATATATACGCACACACACACACACACTCATACACACATATAGTTATATACATATATACGCACACACACACACACACTCATACACACATATAGTTATATACATATATACGCACACACACACACACACACACACATATAGTTATATACATATATACGCACACTCATACACACATATAGTTATATACATATATACGCACACACACACACACACACACACACACACACACATAGTTATATACATATATACGCACACTCATACACACATATAGTTATATACATATATACGCACACACACACACACACTCATACACACATATAGTTATATACATATATACGCACACACACACACACACACACATATAGTTATATACATATATACGCACACTCATACACACATATAGTTATATACATATATACGCACACACACACACACACACACATACACACATATAGTTATATACATATATACGCACACACACACACATATAGTTATATACATATATACGCACACACACACACATATAGTTATATACATATATACGCACACACACACACACACACACACACACATACACACATAGTTATATACATATATACGCACACTCATACACACATATAGTTATATACATATATACGCACACACACACACACACACACACATACACACATATAGTTATATACATATATACGCACACACACACACACACATATAGTTATATACATATATACGCACACACACACACATATAGTTATATACATATATACGCACACATAATTATATGCAAATACGCATATACACACGCATATACACACACAGTTACATACATATATACGCACATATGATACACACACAGTTATATGCATATACACACACACAGTTATATGCATATACACACACACACACACACACACACACAGTTATATGCATATACACACACACACACACACACACACACACACACACACACAGTTATATGCATATACACACACACACACACACACCGTTATATGCATATACACACACACACAGTTATATGCATATACACACACACACACACACACACACACACACACACACACAGTTATATGCATATACACACACACACACACACACACACACACACAGTTATATGCATATACACACACACACACACACCGTTATATGCATATACACACACACACAGTTATATGAATATACACACACACAGTTATATGTATACACACACATATAAATGCATACTATTAAACACATTTACATTTATACAGATACACACTCACACATTTACAAAATGAACTACACACACGCACACACACACACACACACACACACACACAATCTCTCGCATCCACCGCATCACTTCAAGCATCTGCTAGGCTGAGTACATGAAGCTGGCACACAACACTCCGATGCCCTGGATATCAAATGCCCCCAAGACAAGGCACCGACGCAGTGTACACCCCGAACACACCCCATGGCCAAGCAATACACTGCTGGACCCTCATGCAGGGATGGGGGATGAAGGCCTTTTAACCCCGGCACTGCAGCGCATCTGCAGCATCTAAACACAGGTACAGCGCAGGCGGTGACGGCAATGTAGACAAAGCAGAAGTCGGGGACATCTTTGTGCCAAGAGCTTACAATCTTTAAAAAAAACAACGGAAGAGCAGCACAGGAAAAAGGTAGGGGACCGGCACCTCTGCCCCCAAGAGCTTACAATCTAAATACAGACGTAACGCAGATACAAGTAGTAGAGATAAAAGAATCCTTGTCTAAAGGAGCTCACAATCTATAAACCACCTTCAGCGCCCGAGGTGCCAGCGACGCACTGCCCTGCTCGCCCCTCTGACGCCGACGGGGGTTAAGTCACAGAGTTGACGTGGTTAAATCACCGAGTTACGCCAGTGGGTAGCGACTATACCTGAGAGACGATGTGGCACTCTCTCGGCCAGCCCTGTTGAGGAGTTTCATGGCTGGGAGAGCTGAAACCCCTTGATCACCAGTTAGTGGAATAAACTTTCTGCCTGGTCCTGAGCTTGTCTGCCTGTCATATTTTCACACAGGATGTCTGTGTGGCTGTGACTGTCCCTATTACATAGCGTCCCTCCCCCTCAGCTCATACCGGCTGCCACACCTCCACACATACACACCACAGTGACGCTGTGAGGGGCTGTCCCATACACACAGGGACCAGATGCCCCATTGGTACACCAGCTCTTGCCGGCCTCCTGGGCGTGGGGATATTACCAGCTGGAATGTCAGCGCTTGCTCACTGCTCTGATTTTCCAAAGTTGGAGGAAAAGTGCACTTACCCAGATGAACACCCTAACTTTGGTGTAGAATAAGACTTTGCGATTAAGTCTGGGAAAAGATGAGCAAAAACACACAAATGAAGCCGAGATCCCCTATTCTAGGTGTGGAAAGGCAAATTAGCACATTAAATAGGTCATTTTTTTGCTTCCTCCCTTTGCCAGCAATTTATTTATAAAATATTTTACCAGGAAGTAATACATTGAGAGTTACCTCTCGTTTTCAAGTATGTCCTGGGCAATGCCCTGAAGTTAAATAGCACCATGGCAAATATAATCAGTCTATACCAGGGGTGCGCAGACTTTTTAGTCTGCGCCCCCCTGCCTACTCTCGCCCCCTGCTGGCGCTTTCCCACCAACCCCCTTACCTTGTCACCGGCGTTTCTGACGTAACGTGACATCGCGTTGCCATCGCAACGCAGCATCATGTGACCCCCGCGGCGTCATCGTTGCCATGGCGACACGTCGCCAGGAGCCGCCGGAGACCAGGTAAGTGAGTTACCGAGGCCTTGCGCGCGATCTCCCTGCATTTAATTTAAATGCTTTGGGGAAGAGCGCAGGGCCTCTGTAAGCGCTGTACCCTCCCCGAAAATCATGCGCCTCCCCCAGTTTGCTCACCAGTGGTCTATACTGTTCTGATCACAGTCAGAAGGTAACCCTACATTAGATATTACGGATGCCAGATTTAAAGGGTCAAAACTATTGTGATATAGTATATGGTGTGTTTAGGGATCACTTGCAGGGTTACAGCGGTAGCACAGTGGTGTTAATCAATGCACTTGTGAAATATAGGTTGTGGATCACCCGCAGTCTTCTCTCCACAGAAAAGGTTCTTGTGCCTGTTACCTGTGCAGTTGAACAGGTTATAGAACAGATAAAGAAAATAAAGCTGGGAGAGAGAGTCAGGTGGGATACGAAGTCCTGGGAGAGAAGATGGGCGGTGGTTCAGATATAAGTGTGGAAATATTTTCTGTATACAGTGTAAACATTCTGGAAAAATTGTATATTTTAATTTAAGTTTGTTGCTTTTGTATTGATATGTTTGTAAATATGTTTTGTTTTTTATAAATAAAAAAAATACCCTACATTAGATATAAACCCCAGGCTGTCTGAGACTGTCCCTGATAATCTGGAGTCTGTGCATTAAAAAGGTTTAAGCCATTCACTTCCAAAAGGGCCAGTAACATTGCATAGGGATTAAAGGAGGGGGTTGGAAAAAGTGAGCGGCTTTTACTGGCCCGGTCTGGTTTTCCTTTTGTTTTTAGAACCCTCACTTACCTAACAGGGCCAGCAGGAAAAGAGAGGCAGAAGTGACAAGCCCCTGTCATTGTGTGAAGGAGGAGCACAGCCTGCGGACCTCATTATAATGTAGCTGATTGCTGAGGATAAGGCCGGAGTCTGACTCCATGCCCACATTACCCCTTTCCCTGCGGAGACAGGAGAGTTGCATTTAAACAGCTAATTTAAAACCCCTTTGCACTAGAGGAGCCTACCATTCATTATTTTGTACTGGAAAGTGTTTTTAAAAAAATACATATGATCCGATCCATCCCGTCTCTTGTGTTCTGCACAAGGATGTCTTCTCTCTACCCCCTTTGTATCTAAAGCCCTCTCCCGTCTTAAACCTTTCTCACTGACTGCCCCACACCTCT
Organism: Ascaphus truei; assembly: GCF_040206685.1. Classification (NCBI taxonomy): domain Eukaryota; kingdom Metazoa; phylum Chordata; class Amphibia; order Anura; family Ascaphidae; genus Ascaphus; species Ascaphus truei. The sequence goes on from NW_027456927.1 coordinate 192,174, forward strand.
GGAATGCCCTTCACCTCAATACCCGACTAGCCCCCTCTCTATTCACCTTAAGACACACTTGCTTAAAGAAGCATGAGTGACACTGTGGCTAATACTATACACATTATACATTATACATAAAGCTTGGCCCCCTGCAGACGCACTTACCAGAATGCCCTCCCACTGTCTCTGTACGTTCTTCATACTTGCCAATTACATTGTAAGCTCCTCGGAGCAGGGACTCCTCTTATGTTTATGTCTGAACCACTTCTTCCCATGACCTGTTATTTGTATTATTTCTTATTTATATGATTGTCACGTGTATTACTACTGTGAAGCACTATGCACATTTATGGCGCTATATAAAGACATACATACATACATACATACTGCTATGAATAAAATAAACCATGGCAGTAAATGTACAATGTTCAGCCCAGCAAGGTTCAACATTTGAACCCTTTTTTTGGCTAAGGAACCCTATGTGAAATTCTGGGGAACCCCCAACACTCTCTAATAGCGCATCAGATGCATTGTAAGGAAGCCCAACCCTAGTGCGTCTGAGATCAGATGCATTGTAAGGAACCCCAACCCTCTCTAATAGCGCGTCTGAGATCAGATACATTGTAAGGAAGCTGAGCCCTCTCTAATAGCGCGTCTGAGGTCAGATGCATTGTAAGCAACCCCAACCCTCTCTAATAGCGCGTCTGAGATCAGATACATTGTAAGGAAGCCCAGCCCTCTCTAATAGCGCTTCTGAGATCCGATGCATTTTAAGGAACGAAAACCCTCCCTAATAGCGCTTCTGAGATCAGATGCATTGTAAGTTACGCTTATAGTGCCGGCTATGTCAGGCTGATGTCGCTGGAAAAATCAACTTGAGATGACATACAGCGATCTCGACCAAGCCGTTGCTCCGCGCTTACTATATGCGCACGCGATGGCGACAATGCATTTGTTGACGAGAAGTCGCGTCGCTATCGCCGGCACTATAAGCGCGGCCTATGGAACCCCAACCCTCTCTAATCGCGCATCTGAGATCAGATGCATTGTAAATTCTTATGTATTTGTTACAATTTCCAAATGACCTGAAAATTGCAAGGAGGCCCGGGGAACCCAAGGGTTCCTAGGAACCCCTGTTGAAAAACACTGCCCTTACCCTTTGGGCTTGCCTGTGCTGATCCCATTCTGGCCTCACTTTTGCTTAACTACTGAATACAATTCAGTGAGACAATCCAAGAGCAGACAAAGTAATATAACCGAATTCCACATTCAGAACCTTCCTGCTATACCCCAATCCTGAGACCAAGAAAACAGGTCTGTAGGGATAGAAAAAAATGGCTGCCAGGGATGTTCATTTAAAAAAAAATAATCAATCAACAATAATGTATTTTTTTGTATGTCCCTGCGGTGCTATACACAGACTTTTGCAGTCACAGTTCCTGCCCTGACGAGCTGACAATGTGATTTCCGAATGCCTAAGGCACAGGCAGATAGACTGAAGTGGCCAAGGATTTCACACTGGTATTCAAACCTCGGGGTTACCCACTTCAAAAGGCAGTGACTTTCCCCACTCAGCTGCTCCTTCAGCCTCCCCAGAATGTGGACCCTAATATTTTTTACACTAGGGTCTCCTGAGTGTCAGGGCTCAGCAGTGAAGGGGTTAACCCGGTGTACCCATGTGATGAGGAAAGAATGTGGCAGCCACCCGTCCGTTACGTAATCACACGTCATTCCGTCAGGACATAGTGTCACCTTATTCACTGCCACAAGCTGCCCGTGTCTCTCCACGGAGGGAGGATGGCATTCCAGGGGTCTCCGTCAATTTACAGGTGGTCCAGACTATGTTTTCAGCACAAATTAACCCCTCCGCTGCCGTAAAATGAAACGGCATGCCTTGCGGCACAGAAGAGATTCCTTCTGCCCTCCCATCCACGTCTCCTGTCCCCTTTGTTCTCTTCTCTTAAGCTCTCCTCAATGTCTCTCCCTCACTCTCTTTTTTGCTAGTAACCATCTCTCATCTCCCCCCCACCAACTTTTCTTCTTTTTTATTTACAACTGCAGCGTTTGTTTGACCCCGAGATTCCCCTCTCTCTGTATTGTATCTGTATTGTATTTCTATCCCTCTGTGTATTAGACCTTGGGGGCCCCCCTGCATGCTTACCCCCCAGCTCGAGCCCCCCCCCTCACATCTCAGCTCCAGCGTTAAATGACGCAGGGTCATGTGATGTCACGTTGCCATGGCAACGCGTCACTAAAGATAAAGGTAGAAGCTGCAGAGGCATTTAATTTAAATGCCTTGGGGGAGAGCGCGGGACCTCTGTAGTCGCTGCGTCCCCTCCCCCGAAATTCTTCCACCCCCCCACTTTGCGCACCCCTGTATTAGACTAAACTCTGCAGGGCAAGATTCCCCTCTTCCTGTAATAAATCTGTATCCCTCTCTGTATTAGATTGTAAGCTCTGCGGGGGGAGGATTCCCCTCCCAGTATTTGGCTATCAGTTTTACATACATACATTAAATGCTGGAACAAAGTGGGTTAAGGAGTGAGAGGCAGGATGGACAGAGAAGAACTCCCACAAAGATCTCACTCAGGAGGAAAGGGAAGAGAGGAAATGCAGGGGAGAGAAGGCACCTCTGCCCACGTGGCACCGCTCTGCAGCCCCTAAACCTGCCTCACCCAGCATAGAAGGTTTGGCAAGTCGTCCCATTACAGCGCCAGCCCTGCCCCCAGCTTTTAACCCCTGCTTTTCTGACAGAGAAGGGGACAGTGTATAAGATGCACGTTGTGCATGGATAAGTTATACATGGATGCACGTTATACATATAAGGCCAGCACTGTTGTCTTTTTAATCCTTCCACTACCAGGTAACACCAATAAAACATGATCTGTGCCTTTTCGTCTGCATCCTCCTGTCCATGAAATGTCTGTAAGCCGAATGTATAACCCTGTTCAGTTACTGTAACCATGTATTGTCACCGTAACTCTGTGCCCAGGACATGCATGAAAACGACAAGTAACGCTCAATGTATTATTTCCTGGTAAAACTTTTCATAAATAAAAAGGTCCCCTCTGCTCCTTCTCGCTGCCACTGCGCCTCTGTCCCCTATGTGCGACCCGTCACTGTCCCCCTGCCCCTTCTCTGTCACTTTACCGCTTGTCTCTGGCCTCTCTGCTGCTTTTCCCTGTGACCTCCGTGTGTCACTGTCCCTTTCCTGCATGGACAAGAGGCTCGGAGCAGGTTCAGTGGAGTTTATGCAGAGTTGCCTGCCCGGAGCCAGCACTGCAGTACTGACAGGGTTAACAGCCACAACACCAGGGCGTTACACTTTCGCTTTCCTGTAATAAGGAGCACACACAAAGGCGGAGGCTTACTGAATGTGTTCCCCCCCATTCGTGTGCCTGTGTCTGCTGCTGCATGTGCCTTTGTCCTGCCTATCCCTTTGTCCTGCCTCAGGTCCCTATTAAATGTGGGATGAAGCCATGTTCCCCGCACTGGAATAGACTTCACCTCCAGTCAAATGAATGAGACGAAAATCTTCTCCGGCCACAGAGAGAAGCAGAGGGCAGGAGAAAGGGACAGGCAGGAAGAGGAGTGAAGGGTGGACAGTGACATATGTGACATTTTGTGATTGTCAGTGTCCTACACCTCTCTCGCCCCCTTCCCCCCCTAACATCTTTTATTGTGCACCTCATTAATATGAGGAAGGGAGGAGGTCTCCATAAGGAAGAATGTCATTGGTACCCAAAATAGAAATTAATAGGCAAACAGGAAACAAGGTTCCAAAATAAAAAGCTCAGCTGCAGAGAGTCAGTATCCAAAATGTGCAATGTAATCTTGAATGATATAACAAATTATAATAATGGACCTAATAACACCCCTCTCTGAAAAATCATGTCTCAAAATATACTCCTACATGTGGGGGACCTGTGTTATGGAGGTATGGGTCAGTAAATAATATCATATGACAAAGGGCGACAGCCCGAAACGCGTTAGAGTTCTTTTACATATCCAATAACATGATGTCAATCACGGAATAAAGGATTTTTAGCTTCTTCTGGTGTTTAGCCCCCTCCTTTCCTTTGCTGTGCTCCGGTGCTCCCTTCGCAAAATAGAAATTAATTGACATTACATAATGCGAGAATTCCCCCTTTCCAAGTCTGTGTCCCCGCTGGCGCTGAGCACGCGGTGCTTGCCACTTTTAAATACATAAATGTATATGTGCAAGTACTCGCTCACGCGGTGTGCGCGCGCACACACTCAAGCTTTGCACTGGAGTAAACAAAAAAAAATATTTGAAGTGTGCTCAACTTGCCCGCAACGCCCCCCCCTCCCCCCGCGCTTGCGAAATAGCCACGACACCCGGCGCTCATGCTTGGAGAGGTGGTGACGTCACCGCTCACAAGCATGAGCGCAGCCCGCAGACTAATTCTGTCTCTTCCTCTCCTCCCCAATCTTTCCTCTGCTTCCCCTCTCCCCTCCACTTTCCACCTCTTCCTTACGTTCTCCCCCCACTCTTGGTTAGTGTCACTGTGGAATGAAGGTTTCGTGGGTCCCAGATGTGTCGTCCTGGTCTGACCTGGGAGATTATCCTGATTGAGGGGGGAGGCTGGTAATCGCATAACTGCAGAATCTCCTAATTACTTCTTAAATGACGTCCTCTGGGACACTCAGAATAGAGGCGACAGCCTCAGTATCCTTTCATAATGTATTATTGTGACACAGTCCTAGAGGTAACATGCTCGGTGTCTCCCCAACAGAACCAAATGATACCACCCAAGTCCTAGAGGCAATAGGCTACCTCTGTAACTTCCCCACACAGTACTAGAGGTGTCAGGGTTTATCAGTCATGTATGTCTGTCTTTATTTATATAGCACCATCCAGGTACCTAGCCAGGGCCGCAGACAGCTTTCCCGGAGCCCAGGACTAAGGCCGCTCCTATAGTGCCGGCGACGTCACGCGAAAGTTGTAATTCGCTTTGCGGCGGCGTTGCGGGCGACCAGGCTCTGATTGGTTCAGGGGCTGTCACGTGAGGCGACCGCCCCAGAAAAATCAAATAATTTCAGCTACCAAAAATCGCGTCGCCACGTCGCTTTTTCGCCGTCGCGCTTACTATAAGCGCACACAGCGGCAACAATGCATTTGTTTTCGGCGACGTTGCGTCACCGGCACTATAAGCGCTGCCTAACGCTTCCACCGGGGCCACCCACCCACGTATAAGCGGCCTTTCGAGAACCCCCCCCCATCTCACACACTTCCTCCCTCACCCCCCTCTTACACTCCCCCGTCACCCTTTCCATTCCCCCCCTCTCTCACACACCCCCACCTCTCCCACACCCATGTATTTTTCTCCCATCCCCACACTCAACCTACCTCCCCAATATACGCGCGCACAGACACACACAGTGACACAGGGACACACAGAACAGTGACACATACACACACAGAGCCACACACAATAAGCCCCCCTCCCCAAACACGCACATAAAAATAAGCCCTCTCCCCCCTTGGGGAGGGTAAGGTATCTGGGAGAGAAGGGGGGCCTGGAGCATGTGGCGTTACCTGGGGTCCTTGGATGGGCCTGCTGGAGCAGCATGGCCAGCACAAGTCAGAGACCAGCAGACCCGCGGAGGCCTGGGGAGGGAGGGACATATGGGCGGTGCTGAGGGAAGGGGAGGGCCTGGCCTGCAGGAGGGAAGGGCTAGGAAAGGGGAGGGCCTGGCTTGCTTGCAGGTGGAAAGGAGGGGGGCGGAAGCCAGGAAAGGGGAGGGCCTGGCTTGCCTGCAGGAGAGTAGGGAGGGGGGCAGCAGCCAGGAAAGGGGAGGGCCTGGCTTGCCTGCAGGAGAGAAGGGAGGGGGGCAGCAGCCAGGAAAGGGGGGGGGCAGCAGCCAGGAAAGGGGGGGGGCAGCAGCCAGGAAAGGGGGGGGGCAGCAGCCAGGAAAGGGGGGGGCCCGGCTTGCCTGCACAGAGTGGAAACTAGTGCTGCCAACACAGGGAGTCCGGCCCCTTGACTGTGGGCTCGGGACAGCAATACCGGCGGTCCCCCCCTGTCGGCAGGCGCTGTACCTAGCGCTTTACAATACACGTGACATTATATTATATAGCGGTGGCCGGCAAGCTATCTCTCTACCTACCCCTGTCAAGTAAGTTCTAATAAGATGTAGACAATGACAGGATATCCTATGGGGTTTCCCCCCTCCTCATACTGAATTCCTGAGTGACAGGAGTGGAGTTGACACAGGGATCTGTGATAGCCAATGGTGGCACAGATACTGGGCCCTCCCTCTTTGAGCTGCAGAAAGGCAGTGCCTAAATTATAGCTTGAAGTTCAGCCCCTTAGCGGTGGGACCTTCAGTCTAGTGTTTAGAGTTGGTTCGAGACTATCCCTTCATGGGGTATGAGCTTGCAGTGTCGCCTCCTGGCCGGGAGGGAGACATGTGTTCAGCCCATGAGGGGTTGAGCACATAACTTAATCCAGCTTGGCCTCACTATTACCCCCAGGCCGGTACCATCCAGAAGCCAGAGATCTACCTTACCAACTGGAGCATACGCTGCAATAACACCAGCAGTGGCTGCTGTAATAAAGAACATCCTCATTTGTACTTCTGGCTCCAATGCAGTCTGTATTGAGGGAGGTAACGGAGAGTAAGGACTGTCATAGCGGGGACCGCCTTCAGCCTTGCTGCAGCCCCCTATGTCTGGAGGCGCTGATACTGAGAAGGAAAGAACCAGAAGGATTCCTAAGAGTCTGCCCTGTACCCCCCACGCCATCGCGGGAAACTCCTCTCTCCTGTACCTCGCAGGTAACCAGCACCACACCAAGCAGCCGCATAGCCATAATCTCCCAGAGGGGGGCAATTATAACACATAATGGGAAAAAGTGCTTCAGAGACAGAACATTAGGAAAATAAGTCCCTGCCCCGAAGAGCTTACAATCTAAGTGGTAAGTGGGGAGAATTTACAAAGACAGAAGGATGGCGTTCTGCTAAGTGCGTCTGCAAGGGGCCAAGGTCATCTAAAAAAAATATATCAGAAAGCGTTTATAGCGCTGCTGCTTCTGCTGCACTAATTATAACCAGGAGGAACTGGAAGCCTAACGCTCGGGCAAATTAAACGTATGTGTGAAGGTGACGCTCGGGAATAATCCGACTCAGAGTTTCTCTCCCCCTCATCCTATAAGAAGCCTTAATCCATTCTAATTAGTCATATATTATGAGCAACTGTCAGGAGGTCACCCTACATTATATATAAACCCAGGACTGCCTGAGCCTGACCCTGATATTCTGCAGATCCTGGCAAGAAAGAAGACAGCCCTTGGTGGTTTTGGCAAAAAATGTTTTAGTGCAAAAGAATCAACGATTCGGTCCTAGTGTGGACCTATGTCAAAATGTCACATGGACCGAAACGTTGATTCTTTGGCAGTAGAACATTTTTTGCCAAGACCACAGGAGGGCTGTCTTCTTTCTTCCCAGGATCTGCTACACTCCAACTCTCTGGGGCTTTCTGAGCACCTATGCCAGCTCTTCACTGAAATTTTGAGTGCACCTACCTTCTTTTTTACCTGATAATCTGCAGTCAGGAACTCGCCCTACATAGATATAAACCCAGGACGGTGTGAGCCTGTCCCTGATAATGTGCAGTGAGGGGGTCACTCTACATTACATATAATACATATAAACCCAGGACGGTGTGAGACTGTCCCTGATAATGTGCAGTCAGGGGGTCACTCTACATTACATATAATACATATAAACCCAGGACGGTGTGAGCCTGTCCCTGATAATCTGCAGTCAGGTCACCCTACATTAGATATAAACCCAAGATTGATTCATAGCCCCTGGCAGTGTGACGGTTCATATAAAGAGTGGAAGGGAGCCAAGTGTCAGTAAAAACAATACAGTACATACTTTCTAGTTTGGCTCTTACAATAGCATTAACAAATATTTCCCTGTGCCACTGTGACAGTGAGAAACACTCTGGGCAGCTCACACCTATGTCACAGAGGGAGGCACAGGTAGGAGGCCAACCTATATACACCTCTCCAGAACCTTCTAAACTCGATTCAACCCTACAGTGCCAGACAGGCCCGGCCTGGCCCTCGGTTGATACAGGAGGTGCCAGGTCTAGTGAGTGTTCCCACGGTTACCCCTTTTCTGCCACCGGTGCTACCGATTCGAGCCCAGGTATTGAGTTGGATACACACCCGAGCAGTAACTAGGGTTGCCAGGTGTCCGGTATTGAACCAGACAGCCCGGTATTTGGTTACTCTGTCCGGTAAAAAATGAGAGATAATACCGGACATGTATGTGTGCGAGGGAGGGGCATGTATGTGTCCGGTATTACCTCTCTGGACCTAGGCTGGGGCCATGGTACAGCAGACTGTGCGGAGGCGTCCGCACGCTGAGCGAACAGACTGCCTTGAGGCAGTGCGCGCGTCCACGTGGCGTGTGGGCGCGTCCGCGCGGAAGCAGGAGCGCGCCGCGTGAGAAATCAGTTAAACTGATTTCTCAGCGTGACAGACAGGTCACATGAGCGGTTCGCCCAATGAGGGTGAACCAGCTCCGTGACGCCCCTTGGAACGCCCCCCATGGCATGTCCACCATGACCAGGGAAAGCGCCCGCTTTCCCACAGCTTCCACACACCTCAGCGCGGGAGAAGGCACCATGGCCCCAGCCTTAGTAACCAATCGCGGGATTTCCTGTGAGAAGGGATAGAGCAGGGCTGCTGCTGCTAGGGGGCTGGTCAGCTAGTGGGTGGCACCAAAGAGGGAGGAAAAGCATGGAGCAGAGAGAGGTGAGGCTGTGTGTATTTGTTTCTGTTTTGTCCTGGTGTGTGTGTGTTTACTCTGGCTATTCTGTGGGGGTGATAATGACGGTGGGGGGGTGAGAGGATGAAGGGGGGGGGTGAGAGGATGAAGGGAGGGGGGTGAGAGAGGATGACGGGAGGGGGGTGAGAGAGGATGACGGGAGGGGGGTGAGAGAGGATGAAGGTTGGGTGGTGGGAGAGGATGAAGGGAGCGGGTGGGAGAGGATGAAGGGAAGAGGGGTGAGAGGATGAAGGGAGGGGGTGAGAGAGGATGAAGGGAAGGGGGGTGAGAGGATGAAGGGGGGTGAGAGGATGAAGGGAAGGGGGGTGAGAGAGGATGAAGGGAGGGGGTGTGAGAGGATGATGGGAGGGTGGTGTAAGAGGCTGAAGGGAGGGGGGTGAAAGGATGAATGGAGGGTGGGTGAGAGGATGAAGGGAGGGTGGGTGAGAGGATGAAGGGAGGGGGGGTGAGAGGATGAAGGGAGGGGGGGTGAGAGGATGAAGGGAGGGGGTGTGAGGATGATGGGAGGGTGGTGTAAGAGAGGCTGAAGGGAGGGGGGGGTGAAAGGATGAAGGGAGGGGGGGTGTGAGGATGATGGGAGGGGGTGTGAGGATGAAGGGAAGGGGGGTTAGAGAGGATGAAGGGAGGGGGTGTGAGAGGCTGATGGGAGGGTGGTGTAAGAGGCTGAAGGAAGGGGGGGTGAAAGGATGAATGGAGGGGGGGTGAGAGGATGAAGGCAAGGGGGGTGAGAGGATGAATGGAGGGGGTGAGAGGATGAATGGAGGGGGGGTGAGAGGATGAATGGAGGGGGGGTGAGAGGATGAAGGGAGGGGGGGTGAGAGGATGAAGGGAGGGGGGTGAGAGGATGAAGGGAGGGGGGGTGAGAGGATGTAGGGAGGGGGTGAGAGAATGAAGGGAGGGGGTGAGAGGATGAAGCAGAGTGAGCAGAGTGCAGGCTGGCAGTGAGCAGAGTGCAGGCTGGCAGTGAGCAGAGTGCAGGCTGGCAGTGAGCAGAGTGTAGGCTGGCAGTGAGCAGAGTGCAGGCTGGCAGTAAGCAGAGTGCAGGCTGGCAGTGAGCAGAGTGCAGGCTGGCAGTGAGCAGAGTGCAGGCTGGCAGTGAGCAGAGTGCAGGCTGGCAGTGAGCAGAGTGCAGGCTGGCAGTGAGCAGAGTGCAGGCTGGCAGTGAGCAGAGTGCAGGCTGGCAGTGAGCAGAGTGCAGGCTGGCAGTGAGCAGAGTGCAGGCTGGCAGTGAGCAGAGTGCAGGCTGGCAGTGAGCAGAGTGCAGGCTGGCAGTGAGCAGAGTGCAGGCTGGCAGTGAGCAGAGTGCAGGCTGGCAGTGAGCAGAGTGCAGGCTGGCAGTGAGCAGAGTGCAGGCTGGCAGTGAGCAGAGAGCAGGCTGGCAGTGAGCAGAGTGCAGGCTGGCAGTGAGCAGAGTGCAGGCTGGCAGTGAGCAGAGTGCAGGCTGGCAGTGAGCAGAGTGCAGGCTGGCAGTGAGCTTAGCGACCGCGTAACCTTTGCACAGAGACTCTGTTTTCCACTTCTGACGGTTGTTATTAGAGTGTTACATAAAAATGAACTCCAGACAGACTACCGGGGGCCTGCTTTTAACCCCTGCGCTGCCAGGTGGCATGCAATGCATTACAGCGTCTCGGACAGGGTTAATGTGCCAGTTTTATTTATATATATATATGTATAGATAGATAAGGTGTTTTCACTGGACAGCCGAGACAGCACACAAAGGTAGTAGTTCACAAAACGGTATTGAAGTACGTGGCACACACCCCGACGTTCCGGTCCTCACAGAGGGACCTTTCAGAAAAAACGTCGGTGTGTGCCACGTACTTCAATAGTTTTTTGAACTACTACCTTTGTGCGCTGTCTCATATTCCCTGCACGGCTGTCCAGTGAAAACACTGTATCTATCTTACCTCTAAGGGATAAGCACTAACATCTACTCCAACGCCACGTGAGTGCCAACTGCCTTACTGACTGTGTGTGCGTGTGCATATATATATATATACAGTGTTCGACAAACCTATACATTTGCTCGCCCCGGGCGAGTGGATTTAACCCCCGGGCGAGTAAATATTGGCCCAAGCAGCACACGTTTGGTACTAGGTGGCGAGTAGATTTTTTTGTGTGACGAGTAGATTTTTTGGTGATTTGTCAACCACTGTAAGGTAGGTTTATTAATGAACAGTAAAAGAATACAACTCACAAAAGTCGCTAGAACTTGCACATGAAAAGGTCTGTTGCCAAAATCATAGGTAGATATAGAAGCCACTGTTTCTGGTACTGGGTCCTCGTGGGGCTCTCAATGACGTAATTCTGCTTCTGTGTGCGCATCAACGTTACACACACACACACACACACACACACACACACACACACACACACTTCCTTTACCTCTAACCGTTTCTGTACACTTTATCCCTTTCTCAAGTTCACGCAGAACTAATAACTATTACTAGGACTCTCACGGTATTCTGTGCTGCCGCTATGCAGGAATGTCCTTGTGTATTAGGGTGTAGCTGATCATTCTATGTATTGTGTGTCGGATCAATCACAGACAATTCTATATTAAGAGCATGTTTCGGGGCAGTGGAACCTGCCAGTCATGCAGAACAGTCTGCAGTCACTTGTGCTAGGAGTGGGGGGTAATGTCCGAAATATCCACACACTCTTTATGTAGCTCCCTCTGTGGAGAGTGAGAGGGGATAGTGGGCAAAGCAGCCAATACAGGGAATTTAATAGGGGTAAACCTAAGAAAAGTTAAAGTCCTCTGGTTATTCCATGGATAACGTCTGTACTAGTACTTGTACCATCTGCAGAATGAACCTCTTCACCCTCCCTCTCCTAATTACACCAGGGAGTCGGCTATGTGTTTTAGGAAAAATGAAGCCTCAGGGAGGGGCCATGTCACTACTGAGAAGTTAATGTTTCTCGGTGCGATTTATGGGCCCGTAAAACATTTGTATTTTCCCCCTCCCTGACATGCTTTCTATATATATCTGCCTTTATAAGCTCTCTCCACCCGTTTCAGAATAATTAGTGTCACTCACTCTGCTGGTTCAGGCGCAGGGGTTTTGTCCGGCATTGGGATGTCCATGGTGAAGAGGTGGGGAGGTCCCAGTTACAGGACCTGTGTCTCTCTCTGTCTCTCTCGTTCTTCCTTCTGCCCACAGCGTTTAGCAGCCAACGCTCCTGTAGGCAGGGGAGCAAAGTCCAGGCCTCGCACACGCACTCTGGCCCTGCAAATGTTCCTAACAGGCTCATGACACCAACAGAAAAACATGTCCCTGAGAAGTCACTCAGCACAATCTTATCTCATGATAAGGCAGCCACCTCAGCACTGGCATCCATCCTCTCTCCCCGGCTTCTGACCTTATACTGTACCTGCTTCCAGACACAACGCAGGGCTAAGGGGGTATTGGGTCAGGCAGAGGGACCCTTATCCCCCCTCTACCCCAAGCTCTCCCAGACCCCAATAACCCCTTTAGTGCTGGAGAGACATACAACGTATTGTGCATACCTAAATCTGCAGTCTCTGTATCTCACCTGGCTTAGCTTTTCATGCATGCTTATTGCTAATTGCTTTAACCTGCAATACACCTAAGGCCCGTCTGGCAGCAAAGGAATTGAGGAGAAAACACACACACGTATACATACATATATACTGTAAGAAATCCTATCCTATTCGAGTCTTCCTCACCCGCCCCCGCCTGAAAATAGTGTATGTTTGAAAAGATTATTCTGTGACAGCTGGTGAGCTAGCTCTCTGAAGGATAGATACTTGGAGAAGAAGGCTGAATTCCTTATAAGTAGGAAGTTATTGTCCTTGTGAGGAAATACACTTAATATATATCACATACGTAGGCATATGCTTTTCTGTGTATAAGAAACTGGCCGAGTACAAGGTTATGCAATGATGGATATAATGCTGCACACCAAAATAGAAGAATAGGGAATACCTATAGTTACCGGTGCTCCTGGCTCCTCAGGGAATACCTGTCTAAAGAATCCAGAACTTGAAATGGAGCGGGATGATCCAAGGCATTGCGGATTTTCAAATTAGAATTTTTTGTAACAACACAACGTTTCGACCGTCTGCGAGGTCTTTATCAAGTGATTGGCTCAGGGAGGGGAGCCTCGCATAAAGGTCGAAATGTTGTGTTGTTACAATAAATTCTCATTTGAAAATCCGCAGTGCCTTAGATCATCCGTTTCATTTAGAGTGCAAGGTTAGCCAGAGTCACCAAGAGTCATCGGAGAAGGACACCATCTAGGAGAACGCATGTAATTTTGATGTAAATACCATATCTCTCTAAGTTACTTTGAATGATAAAACTTCTTTATCTACCAAAACATGATGCAGCGATTTATGAACCTCGGGGGAAAAAGCGATTTAACACATACGCATGCGCGTGCACTAGAGGCTTAATGCACCGCCCTTCCTTTGTAACGCTAAACCAATAACTTGAGACCACGCATAATGTTGGAAGAAAAAAGTCACAGCTTTATTTTAACATCCACTGTTAAAACCCACCAGCCTGTCCGCCAGCCCAGCACGATTCATGCGAAATGGGGGGGGAGATCCTTGTCCAGCAGACAGCAATTGGCCGTGCTCCCTCCCCCCACCCCAAGCATATAAATGGGGGGGATACCCTCGCCCATCCAGCAATTGGCCGAACTGCCTCCCCCCTGCATCGCAACATCGGAGGGGGAGATCCTGATCAGCCGATATTGGGCTACATTGGCTCCCTCTCCCCCCCCTAGGGTCAGCTTAGGCCCAGCCCTAGAGCTGGCGCCCAGCCTTTTGCCAGCGTTGATTGGGCATTGGCCAGCCCTCCAGCCGGCGCCTCCAGCCTGCCGAGCTGTTCTAGGGGCTCCAGTTGAAAGACAGACCCTAAAGTTCTCGCCCGTTCTCCGTCTCCTGAGCTTGGCTGGCGCAGCAGCTCTGCTGCGATGAGGAGACAAAACTGCCCCTGTTTGATACAAAACTGAGTTAGTATAATACTCCAAACATTTTAATACAATAGCCAAACAATATTGGGGATGGGTGGGTGGGAATTCTGTTAGCTCTGCCTTTTCCTCTGAGGACCCTCTCTTTATACGCTCCCCCCTCCCCCTCCGGCTACCTCCGTCGCAAGTTCCACATACAATTTTTTTGTATGTGAGAAAACTTGCAGTACAGGGCGGCTGCTAAATGCGCGCCGACGCTTGTACTTGACCCGGATAGATTGGGAGGCGGTGCTTATGCGCTCGGCGTACGCTGTAGAACGCACTGGGACTGCAGCCTTATAGTCTGCTATGGCTTTTGGTCATTGGCAACAAGTCTCCACACTGCATTCTGCTCTTACCCAGCCATCATATGTCCATTCGCTCTCGTGATATGCCTAGTTGCAGAGTGCAAAGTCTGTCTCGTGCCCGCTCCCAGGCACAGTGAATAAAAGAGTGGCCTATCAGCCAAATCTCATGCACATTGCTAGGTTTTTCTAATGAGGAGACGGAAAACATGTTAGACCTGTGCACAAGTCATTTACTTTCCTGCCTTAATCTAATAGACGTTCTGCATGCGTTAGATTTCCACCTCCCCAATTCCTTCCTCTGCTCCACTGGCAGTTCTTGCTCTGCCGCTGCTGTTGCAGCACCTATCCTTAAAGCTGCAGTTCAGTCAATATCCTGCATGTGTATTTTTTTTAATAAATCAGTTCTGTAGTAAAAAAACAACTTTGAAAGACCAATTTTCTTGTATTCTATTTTAACAGCCATTTGCTAAGGCACCGCCCCTTCATGTCCTGTCACAAGCACTGGCACACCCCTTTGTCAGCCCTGCCCTCCCTCTAGCACATGTCAGTGCAGGAGTGCTCATGAATATTCATGAGCTTCCACTGACTGACAGAAACAGATGAAAAACATATGCCATATCTAAAGATGTCGCCAAACTTCGCCGATCAATACATGGAGAACGAATTGACCTGCAGCTATACAGTTCTTTAGGTAATTAGAGATTGCACACATGAAACTATTGAATTAAAAAAACAAATTAAAAAAAAAAAGACTGAACTGCAGCTTTAAGAAGCATGTCCCAAAATGTTGTGGATTGATGCCCTATACTTTGAGGCAGCGCTTAAAGATGCTGTGAAATTGTACATTTGTTAGCGGGGTACAATCACTGTGCATTAAAAAAACCATGCCCCCTTGTGGTCGCTGCTCTGCACAGGGCCACTGATAGATTTCCCGGGGCCCAGGACTAGTTTCAACCACTCCCCTGCCCCTGGGGGCATTCGGCATTCTTTTGAGCCCGCCCTTTAACACCTCCTCATGAGCCACCTCCCCTATTCCCCCACCCTCCCCATATATTTCTCGCACTCTCCCCCCTTCCACTCCCCCACCTCCCTCACCCACCCCTTCTTCTCTCACACTCCCCCGTCGTCTCTCACTTAATTACCCCATCCCGCCCCTCAATCCCTTTCTCCGCACACGCATTACCCCCCGGGCCACACACACACAGACACAATCCCCACACACAAAATACCCCCCCTGCCACGCCAAATGCAATACCCCTCCCACTCCCACACACACTAAATACAGACACACATTTACCTTGCTGGGGGTCTCAGGCCTCTGGTGCCCCGGCTCTCCCGAGCTGCTGCAGACCTCTCTCCCATGCTGGGTGACCTGCCCGGCCTGCCTCTCTCCCCCGTGCCGGGCCTCTCTCTCCTCCCGGTGCATGCCAGAAATCTGGCCCAACTTCCGGTGCGCATCTGTAAAAGTGACCCAGCATCGGGGAGAGGCCCGCAGGAGATGGGGAGAGCTGGGTCCAGGCGGCAACCAGAGGCCCGGTAGCCGGATACAGAAGTTGGGCCTGGTTTTTTTTTGTTGCAGCGCCGGACAGATCCCCCTTAGCCGCCAGGCCCAGAACACTTCTCCCAGCTTTCCCCCCCCCCCCTTGCCGGCAGCCCTGGCTATGCGTACCGCTTTCTAACCTTACCGGCACACCGTCTTACATCCGTTCTTTTTTTAGATTCACCCTGGCCCCTTTGCCCGCCTGATCAGTTTTTGATCTGTGTATTCGACATATTATCGTGCGGTTACTGATTACGTTTCTGAACAGCAAATCAGAGTCCCTGCTTGCCTTTGATGCTGCCACGAAATCCCCTATTCTGAACGCCCGAAAAAAACAAAGGCCGTTTTAAAGAACATGATTTCATAGGGCCCTGCACATATTGATTCCGCTGCTTTCTTTATGTTATCCTTTCCGCAGGTACTGGCTCCCTTCTGCCTCACCCTATCAGGGTGCGCCTGATGACAAAACCTTTAGCAATGTCTTTCTGTCTTTGGATTTTCAAGAGAAATGCTATGCCCGCTAGCGTGCGACCTGCTTTAGTGCGGGACATCCCTGCATGTTTTTGGGTCATTATCGTGCATCATTTCTTTTTTTAAGTAAAATATATGCCTCCACTTAAGGGAGCACCGTTACAGTCAATTTAAGAACGAACTAAAATTATACACAATGACATTTTGTTATATAGGAAAAGTCAGAAGGAAGAAATAAGTCTTACACTGTGCCCAAAACAGTGGTAAAGTCTCGGTTGTGGTGGTGAAAAAAGTGCCTAGACTTTTTTCACCCCCGCAACCGAGACCCGCGGCTCCTGACTTATGGGTCTGGAGCAGATCCTTCCCTCCGTTTTGGGGGGGGGGGTGATAGGTTCCGGACGCTGTGCAGAAGGGAGTCCTTCTGGATTTACACACTGGGCACGTTGAGCCCGGCTGGTCTGAATGAGTGCCTGGACGCCAGCACCCTGGTATAAATGCTACCGTCCCTGCGGATTTTCCTTCACCAGGATGGAGTTTTTCAATCCTAGAATTAGTGGTTCCCGACGGTGTCAATGGCAACTAGTATTGCATCTTATATATCCTTTTGAATGTAGATATCATCACATCATCATCATCATCAATATGGAATAACTTTGGATATACTATAGCCCAACACTCCCCTCCCCTCTATGCCTCCTCCCAAGCCAACCCTCCCGCTCCACCCTCCTCATTGGTCCCCCAACCTTTCCCCCCCCCCCCCTCTTTCTCCTCACTGATACTCAGTCTTGGTATCCTCTCAATCTGTACACATTACGTTTTGATACATCCAATAGTATCAATTTTATGAGTAGTTGGACGGAGCTTAACAGTGCCGACGTCAGGTGTAGCAGTCGCACGCAAGAGACAGTGACATCATCTTGGAAGCGCCCATCCACCCGCGGCCACGGTGAGAGAGAGACGCTGAACCTGCACTGTTGTGAGCTGTGCTTCTGTATGCAAGTGGCGAACGGCACATTGTAACTATACAGTTAGGAGGGATACATTGTAAGTGTATCTCACTTTCTTTTTTAAATTGTTTTAGTAAAGTGTGTGGCTATTATATTGCACTAGTGTTGCTCATTTCTTTCTGGGTAAACTTACGGTGGATGTTCTATTGATTCTGAGCACTAAGAAAGTGTGGAGTTCAGCGTCTTGGAAGATTCCAAACACCACGTGGGGTCCGTGGAGAAAAATCCTGGAATTAAAGCACAGATTCTCTCCCCTGAATGTACCAAAAACCATCTTGAGGATAATTGCTGCTGAAATCTCCCAAGGAACCCTACCAATTTGGACTTTGCTGGGTTAATCCACATTGTTGGGACATTGCTTTTGGACAGCCAAATGACATTTGGACTGATACGTGGTATTTCTTTATCTAAGCGCCGAGGATATACTGTAGTAATTTTGTATTCATGTATTTATGACTAATGCACTAGAGAGCACTTATATGCTTCATCCTCTTGGCAGCTGAATTATTTGATTTTCTTTTCACTAAGGGATCAATTAATCACTTTAATTTAATAAGTTTGACCCAAAATTTTGGTCTTCTTATCGCAATTACTTATACAGCACATTATCACATTTGGTGTTTAGTTAGGTCACAGCGCTTTTTTTTGTGTATTAGTTTTAAATTTTGTTGTCACATTTAGTATCAATTTGATGTCACTTTTTATTCATTACATTTTTTCATGTCAATGGTGGTTTTTGTCTCTCATTGATGTGGTTTTACCAATTAACTACCTAATAAACAGATTGTGCATATATCAGCGCGTCTAATATGGATTTATGATATATATTATTGTTTTTTTATATAAGCACTGCGTGTGTGTGCTTTCACATATGTTTTAAATGGATTCCTGTTCACTGCTATTACGATGCTATATGCTTCTTGTACTTTTTTTAATAGATTCATGTGGATGCAGGTTGTCCTCCAAGAAGCTGCGATTTTGCCCAAGGAAAGAGATATCCTTTTTGGACAATTTTTTCATTATTGCTGATATTTTAACATTATTGCATATATTTGTATTGAATAGAAACAGTCATGTTTATTGTTGTACATTGTCTTTATTAGCATCCGTGTCTTCTCTATTGGGTCTATATACTATCTGTAACATAGACATCAGTTTATTCTGGTATTGTATGTCTAGCTAGCGCTGACTGTTTTTTCTGTTATATATATTTATATATAACACACACACTTCAGATTATCAGGGCTAGGCTCAGACAGTCCCACCTATAGAACTCTTGCCAAGTCCAGTTTTGAGAGGTTAACAGGTTTATAGGCAGGGGGGGGGGGGGGGGGTTGTAACTCGCTCACTGCTAAGGCTGAGTCCATAGAGACTTGAGGCGCGCGGAGGCTGAGGGAAAGCGGGTGCTTTCCCTGACCTTAGTTCGCGTGCCGTCGGGGGACGGGCCAGTGACGTCACGGAGCTGGTTCACCCTCATTGGGCGAACCGCTCACGTGACCGGCCCTGCGATCCCGTGAACACGCAAACTAAACATTTTTTAAGAGCTACGCCTCCACTCGCCTGCGGAAGCGTGCGCGAGCCCCTGCTAAAGCCGCTCTCACTGCAGCTGCAGGGGCTCACTGACAAGCGTCAGTACGGGTAAGCGGATAAGCGCTGACCATGGACTTGGCCTAATGCGGCCTGTAACCCATCCCCATAAGGCTTATGGGAACTAGTAAGATGTCAAGATGGCCCTGGTGAATTTGCCCACAGCTGTGTTGTTTGCATTGGTGCATTGGGAGGGGCAGAGTGGGTAGGGTGGGGCTGGTGCCGCTCTGTAAGTCATATGGAGGTCACAATGGAACAAAGCGCGTTATATTGCAGAAGTAAAGAGAGTCCAAGGATCAACAGTTAGAGCTGTATATTGAGAAACCATTAACAGGTAGAGAAGTAGATAATTCCAAGGATACCGTCTCCTTACTATGCGAGTACTCAGCGCTTGTTACTGTTCTTGCACAACTCACCCCCTGTCGGCTCTCATATGTAGGGTGCAGATTATCAGGGACAGGCTCACACAGTCCTGCGTTTATATCTATATAGCCTGGGTCCCCCATGTCTCCGTTTGTCAACTACCTCCTGCTGCAGCTGCGACTGGCAACAGAGGCTGTGGGGAGCTGTGTAGGAGCTGCAGGCGGGTTGTGGTTGCACTGGCGAGTCGTCCGAGGTCCGCGGCGGCTCCCGTTGCAGGGCGCTGACATCTTGGCGGTCAGTGCGCATGTGCAAGATCATGCGCAGAAGCAAGTTGCGTCGGCCATTACGAGAATTGCGCATGCGCAGTGCAGGCGCATAGTGGTGGCCTTTACAGCAACTGCGCAGGGGAACTACAATCCCCAGAAGGCACTGGGGTTGGGAATCATTGGGTGCGCTGCGAGCCACGCCAGTCTGAGCTGGGACAAGGAGGGTAAGGTGTGTGTGCAGGGTGTCTGTGGCCCCTACACTAGGCCAGAGCCCCCCCTTATAGGCCCCAGCTAGGCCCCGACTCCCCAGCAAGCTTGTGGCTGCTACAGGGACAGGCTCTTAGACAGGGACACTGCCCCATTATCTGATTAGTGTCAGGGATACAGCAAAGGATGCCGCACAGCAGATGTGGCCTGTGGTCTGGGACCAGACCACCAACGAATAAGGAGACTGTTAAGGTGGGACCCTCCAGCTAGATACCACCCAACGTGGAGGCGGACTCATCGCTGACGGCGTGGGACCGGCCGAATCCCTGTCTTCCGTTGGCGCCACCAACTCTAACATTCTACTGTGGGCAGCGCTCTCACACACTTGGGGTGGGAGTGGCTGTTGTGGGCTGGACACTGGGTCCCCTGCACCCAAGTACTGTGTAGGTTTACCTGTATACGTATTGTATGGTGTTGTTGCATAATCATATGTGTTCTAAGTCTGTGCCTAGTAAATATCATTATACCATATTCTGGTGTGTGTTACTGGGTATATTGTCCTGTGATGAGGTTATCCAGCATTGCTAGGATCCCTCATAGGTGGAGGCGCTGTCACCGAACGAACCAGGTACACCCCAGGCTCCCTGCAGCAGAGGATCAGGCCTCCTTTGAGCCTACCTCCTGTGAGCCTACAGGTAACAGCACACCACACGTAGTCACCCTAGACATGGGGAAAGGGGGCCACATCTAATGTACGGTGATCTCACAACTCCAGATTATCAGGGACAGGCTCAGACTGTCCTGGGTTCAGAACACTTGCCAAGTCCAGTTTTGAAATGTTAACAGGTTTAAGGGGGGGAGAAAGGGATCAGCTCCATTTCACAAGAAAGAAACAAAAACACAAAAAGTAGCACCCAGCCTCTGCCTCTCACCCCAAACATTGCAACACAGGATAAGGTAGAATAAACAAGAACACACAGCTCTGTGATGTTTGTATGTTTGCTCAGCCACCCGTTTTATTCCGTTATGGACAGTGTACACAGTTACCTTGGCTTCTGTCACGTGCCCAAGCAGAGGGCGGGAAAGTGGGATATTGCCCCCACACTCAGTATCTGTGGGGGGAGGTGGGGGTGGTGCGGGCATCTCTAAACGGTTCCGTGCAAGTTTCAGGTCATTTGAAATTTGTACCAAATACAGAAGAGTTTACAATGCATCAGATCTCAGACACTATTAGAGAGTTGTTTCTGCAAGTTCTGTCTTTTGGAACCTGTTCTTTCTCTTTTACTATTAGAGAGGGTTGGGGTTCCTTACAGTGCATCTGATCTCAGACGCGCTATTAGAGAGAGTTGGGGTTCCTTACAATGCATCTGATCTCAGACTCGCTATTAGAGAGGGTTGGGGTTCCTTACAATTTATCTGATCTCAGACGCACTATTAGAGAGGGTTGGGGTTCCTTACAATGCATCCGATCTCAGACACGCTATTAGAGAGGGTTGGGGCTCCGCAGAATTTCACAATATAATTATAGGGTTTCTTTAAGTAAGGAAAGGTTAACCCCCCCCCCAAAAAAAAAAAAATACTCTGCAAGTTTTTTCCTATTCTGATTAATATCAAATGTGCAGTAGATGGCCCAGAGGTCAAAGATTACAATTTATAAGGAAACAAATTCAAAATCAAATAGATCAACACAGAAGCTCCATAATTCACTGCTCCTGTAAACACTGCCTGAGTCACACACACACACACACACACACACTTATTTGGCACCTCACTTGCCATGATCTCACTAGTAATCATGAGACGCTTTCACCTTATGCCATTATACAATCAGAACAATGCGCAGTTTGCTGTAAAATGAGGTCCGTTTTATGATCTGTGTCAAAAGGCGGTTGCAGTTTATTTAACCAACCGTTCTAGCTTTAGGTTTATATTTGCCGTTCTAAACATGTGCTAGTCACGTATAAGGGGTAATTTACCAAAGGCTTACAGAAAATAATAATAATAACTTTATTTCATATAGTGCTTTTCTCCCAATGTGACTCAAAGCGCTTCACAATTACAATATAGTGCATGGTAAGCAGCATGCTACATAGGATTTTTAAAGATACAGATCCTGCCCAAAGGAGTTTAATAATCTGGGACACCAAGGGTTAACGGGCATTTTAAAAAGATCTCCAAAAAGAGATTCCACCAGTAAATGGGAGTGAGATAAGCTTATTCTGAGGAAGCATCCGTGGCCTATGATCTTAACCATAAGGACCGTCTTGCGGAGACTGCCGGTGCCATGGACCTGGCCATAAGAATTAATAGCATCAAAAGAAATGTCACACATTAACTAAATGGCTTCTTTAACAGGAACCCAATTGTTGAGGGCCTTCTGTCTGTTGACTCCAGCTTGTTTTATCCTTGCCATCCACATTTTCATGGTATGAGCCATATAGGCTATGGAAATCATTGGTTTGTAGGCTGTCCCAATAGTGGAGTATTGCTTTTTGAGTGCGCCTTCCATCCTTTTATCTACGGGATCTTGGAAGGAGCTCTCCTCCAATGGGATTGTTGTTCTTCACGTAAGCCTGGTTACAGCACACTTCCCCCTTTAATGGACTTTTTCACAGCTTCATGTCTTGAACAGAGAAAGAATACATCTTTTCCAAACGCCTTGATGTACAAAACCTCTTATCGGGATGTCGTCATTCCTTATCAATGATGTCTTTGACGACCTGATGGACAGGAAATATCTTGCTTTTCTTTGCGGACCAAAGAAGATGTGGTCTACAGTGTTAAGATCTTGTTTGGTGTCCATGGCTGGTCTCATCCATTAAATTAATCGTCAACTGCATACGCATTAACGTTTTCTGACATTTCCCTCTCTCTCTCTGAGAAGGATTCCTCCCAGTCAAAGTACTGGTATATGGTGCCTTGTATATCAGAATCCCCCAAAGATCTGGAATGCTTCGGAGAACTCTCTTGGCTTCCATTCTAGCAGATTCAAAGGTTTCCATGACAAAACACTTCAACCCCAAAAATAAAAATAATTTGAGGAAGCGTCTCTTCAGATGCTTTTGACACAGTCAGGACAAGCTTTCTTGGAATAGCTACTGGGCCATTTTCCTTCACATAAAACACTTTCAGCAACACAGTGCTTAGTTTTAGATATGCCTTTCTAGGCTTAGCGGCCACTTATTCAGAACCACAAGGTTCCATGTTATGATCAGGTGAGTCAATGAGAGCTGATATAAGTGGTCAGTGTGCAGCGTACTGTATGTCAACTATAAACCAAAACAAAAGGAAAAAGCTGCGCCTCCGAACCAATTGGGTATAATCAAAAACTATTAATCAAAAATTTATATAAAAAACGGGAGTGTATTATATTATGGAGTGAAAAATAGGATTATAAAATATAAATGAACTCCTATTACTAGTACATAATTAACTAACAAATACTCATAAAACACCTGAAATGTAAACAAGACTAAACACTTAACTTCAACAACTATGTAATTAAAAAATATATATAAAAGTGCATAATATAATAAAAAGAAAACAAATAACTAAAGAAAAAGGAAAAACCAGTCCTCAATTGTAAGTCCAAAATGAAATGGATACTTGTGCAGGGGAACTTCGGCTGCTCTCACAAATGGACAAACCACGTCCACAGGAAATCTAAAAGAAAAAGAGAGGAGAGAGCGCACGCCCCATAGCGTAAAAAGGTAATTTAATGAGGGGAAGGGGGGTAAGGGGGGTGGTTAAAATGCACTCACAAGGGTACAAGTATTAAAAGCATTGTGTGATTATAATCACCACCATCCGGTTCTTGCTTTGTGTCTTTAATGCAGTCCGGTCTCGGAACAGGATGGGTCCGCGTCCCAGCTAGTAGAGAAGGCCAACGGGTATCAAACGTCCTTAGAGAGTTCAGGAAAGTGTGGCTCTGTATTCCTCAAGCCTCCGTAGCATCGGCGCAGATCTCTGTCTGTTCTCTGCGCTGTATGATGACGTAATGTCGTGGCGTCTGACGTAATGACGCTCCCTTACGCGTTTCGTCACTCGGCGGGTGACTTTCTCAAAGGGCGGTACTGAGAGAGGGTCTGTCCGCTATTTAAATACACGAACCAATGCCGCTCAATCAACAGAACGCCCCTCATCAGCTGTTGATGCTTACAACTCAATACAATTGTCCACAATACTAACACAATCTAAAAGTGCCTAATAAAAACTATTTGCCTCATTGAAGGAGATTGATTATCCATATGTGTGACTAAGTACTAGACATTGCCAGACCCAAGGGACTCATATATCCTATAACATATCAGATCTAAATTCATCTATCTCTCCCCCCCTCCAGGTACCACCATTTGACGTGGCGTTAAGGAATCTGTTTTCACGTTTTCAATATATTAAACTAATCAAATGGTTTAATTTATCCAGTGGGATTATATATCCTTGTGGGATTACCTGTCCATCAACATTTCCCGATTTTTTATAATAATATATGTTTTAAGTTTAAATCTTTATTAATCTATGGTTATTAATTATTCATTAGTATACTCCTTGAATTCTGATGCAAATTTGTTTTTGCCTGTTATGTATTGTCCCCTATATGGGAATAGTACTGTGATATAAATGATTCATTAAGGGTCCATTAGGGTCTATATATCCTTAATCATGCTATGATATTATTCTTTATATATATATTAATTTTATGGTTTGGTATATTATTTAGGTATGTCCCTATATGAATTTAGATCTGATATGTTATAGGATATATGAGTCCCTTGGGTCTGGCAATGTCTAGTACTTAGTCACACATATGGATAATCAATCTCCTTCAATGAGGCAAATAGTTTTTATTAGGCACTTTTAGATTGTGTTAGTATTGTGGACAATTGTATTGAGTTGTAAGCATCAACAGCTGATGAGGGGCGTTCTGTTGATTGAGCGGCATTGGTTCGTGTATTTAAATAGCGGACAGACCCTCTCTCAGTACCGCCCTTTGAGAAAGTCACCCGCCAAGTGACGAAACGCGTAAGGGAGCGTCATTACGTCAGACGCCACGACATTACGTCATCATACAGCGCAGAGAACAGACCGAGATCTGCGCCGATGCTACGGAGGCTTGAGGAATACAGAGCCACACTTTCCTGAACTCTCTAAGGACGTTTGATACCCGTTGGCCTTCTCTACTAGCTGGGACGCGGACCCATCCTGTTCCGAGATCGGACTGCATTAAAGACACAAAGCAAGAACCGGATGGTGGTGATTATAATCACACAATGCTTTTAATACTTGTACCCTTGTGAGTGCATCTTAACCACCCCCCTTACCCCCCTTACCCTCATTAAATTACCTTTTTACGCTATGGGGCGTGCGCTCTCTCCTCTCTTTTTCTTTTATAAACCAAAACCCTACATCAACAGGTACCTTAGGTGCTGGCCTGATGGACACCTGCAATTTGCTGCTGCAACCAGTATCTGGGAGGTAGTTCCACCTCCAACGAATCTTGGCGCCAACATTTTGCCAGCACGCACAACCTCGCATGCGCTGGAGGTACTTTTGGATGCAGAGACCCAAACTTTCCGTTTGGGCCTATTTGGTTACGGTTAGCTTCCACCACCCTTCAGCTGGTTTTTGAAGGCAGATGGTGATTCAGCTTGTTTGCTGCAGTCCACAGATGGCAGGTAGACATGCCATCCTGCATTCCCCCAGGTAGGTGCGCTGTTCACAGCTGCTTCGGGTTACTCCAGGAGAGGGGACCTGTTAAGGACGTGACAGGGGCAAAAGGACCAGCAAATTAAAGGTTAAGCCCCGTCCCTTTGCCCCTACCCAAGAGAGTTCTGCGGGATAACCCCCGCAGACCCATATCCCTGTGGCTCATCCGGCCCAAAGGACCCCCAGGTTACAATGTTTAAAGGCACCTTGTAACCACTGTATGACCACTCTATTCCGGTGTGCAAATGTATTGATTAAACAATTAAATGTATTGTTGGGTTCCCCGGACATGCAAGGCAAGTTGTTCTCATACTGAGCCTGCATGTTAAGGAAACAGAATCTCGCCAGGTGAGAGGTGCAGGGCGAGGGATAAAAGGTATTGTGGGGATGGGCGGAGATCGGGTTTGGGGGACGTTGGCTCAAAGAATGGAGCCATTTGTCTGTCCAGACACCAAAGCGCCTATCTCAGCTCCGTTGGCGTGATTTCTTTTGGACGATTTGTAATCCCCGCTCACTTACGCCCGCCCCTAAGGGTTTTCCTTTCTGCCCGGTCACACCCCCAGCCCAAATTGGCCAACACAGCTGAGCCGTCAATCTGTGATTGGTCCCCCACACAGCATCTGCCCTGTGATTGGTCGCGATCCCGTCTCCTAAGCTTTCCTACGGAGACGGGGAAAACTATGAAAGAGCCGATCTGAGCTTCAGTGCCAGTCATCGTGGTAACTAGTGTAGCGGTGTGATCCAAGCCACGCCGGACCAAGGCTCGGGGCCGAACCTAGCAGGAGATTCGAACCTGCTTTGCGCCCTATGAGTTGTATGTCTGCCAGAGACGCGGAGAACCAGCCTTTTGAGCGGGGACTTTTGAATCTGCTTGGTTGCGAACTGCATCACCGAGGTCTGGATAACACAAAAACCCTACGGATGTGGAAGTACGTCCTGGGTAAGCTTTAGAAGCAGCGCCCAGCACCGAGCATTCCCGTTTTAATGAACATGGCTCTGATCTGTGTATGTGTTGTGCCTGCTAACTGCTGTCAGAATTAAAAAAACCTTTATTGAACACCTTTGTCCTGCCTGGTGCCTTGATCCCGAGGAACATGTTCTGATGTTCCATGACAACAGACCGAGAAGAGCACCTGAGGGGCATCTACCCGGAACACAGGTAGGACAAAAAATAACTGGGTGTCTCAGAAAACCTCATTATGTGCACGGTCAACGAGGATGATGGGGAGATTATACATATATACACACACAAACCACTGCCGTCATTTAAAAAAAAATACCATTTAAGCCATAACTTTTTAGGACACGGTCATAGGCCAGAGAGAAGCAAAAGTTGAGTAAAAAGCTTACCCTTGATTGTCATACTGCACAGAAAACGTAACCTTTCCATTGCTATATTGTGACAAATATATAATGTCTTTATTTATATAGCGCCATTAATGTACATAGCGTAATACAGTAATACACGTGACAATCATATAGATCAGGGGAGCCCAATCTTTTTTTTCCCTGCGCCCCCCTGCCGCCTGTCTCCCTCTCCTCGCGCCCGCCCTGCTTACCTTGCTTCAGACGTCCTGAAGTCACGGCAACGCGACGTCACATGATGCCACGTTGCCATGGCGACGCGTGACCAGCAGCGTCTGAAACAAGGTAAGTAGACGTTTACAGAGGCCCTGCAGCTACCCCGGCATGAATTTAAATGTATTCGGGAAGCGTGCGGGGGCCTCTGTAAACCCCACGTCCCCCGCAGAGAGTCAGGCGCGCCCCCCACATTGCGCACCGCTGATATAGATAACAAATAGAAAAAACACAAAGGGGAGAAGTGCTTCAGACATAACAGTAACATTTTGGAAAGGCAGTCCCTGCTCCGAAGAGCTTACTAATACTAATCGAATTGGTAGGTAGGAAGGACGTACATGGACAGTAGGAGGGTGTTCTGGTAAGTGCGTCTGCAAGTGTAAAACTATCACTCAGAGCTACTCATATGCTTCTTATAGCACTGGAACAGTGGGGTCCACCAGAGCACAATTGCATTATTTTTAGCTCTGGGGACCCGTCCATTTTTTTAGTAGGAAGGAGGAAGAACGATATTTTACATTTGAAACCTTCAGTTGTAAAAAGTTAATCAAACTTTTCAGATGAAATTGTTAAATTATAAACCGCTGTGAGTTACCGTTCATGGCTATAAAGCGTTAGCTTGTAATACTTCCCCCTTGTGAAAGTTTTGCAGTCTTGTTTGCAAAGAAAATCCATAGAAGGGAGAAAATCGCCTGTACTGGTCACTCAGAAACCCAGATTTTTTAGTTATTTACATCCTTGTATCTTACAATTATAGGTAGCCCAAGAGCACAATTTAATTTTATCTTCTTGAAATTTTTCTTTGGGTATTGCTTGGGATCCCCGTATAATTAAACAAGAAACACACAGGCAACAAATTTACTGACCTGGTGCAAAGTCTCCAACGGTTATCATTAAATATGGCTTTGCAGGCTCAGAACGGGTAAGGCCACAAGGCACTTCAGTGAAATGTGGGCCCCCGTGTAAGTATATGAATTGCTCCCTCCACAGCATGCTCTCACCCATGGCTCGCATGTTCCATCCTCACCATGATCTTCCCCATGGCCTGCATGCTTCCTCCTCCTCATTCTCTCCCCCATACCATGCTCTCCCCCATGTACCGCTTGCTCCTTCCTCACCATGCTCTCCCCCATGGCCTGCATGCTTCCTCCTCACCATGCTCTCCCTCGTGCTCCAACCTCACCATGCTATTCCCCATGACCTGCATGCTTCCTCACTATGCTCTCCCCCATGTCCCAAATGCTCCATCCTCCTCTGCCCCCCACGGTTCACATGCTCCCTCTTCACCATTCCCTTCCTCCCCCTACACTCCTCTTCTCCCTCACTGCCCCCAGGTCCCTACCTAAGGAGCAGGGACTTACCTGGCAGCGGAAGGAGCCTCCCATGCAGCCAAGAGGCGATGCAGAAGTTGGGCCCGACGTCTGCTTTAGGACCACAGGGGCGGCCCCCCTCAGCAGGACATGGAGTTGAAAGGCCGAGCGCATTGCCGTTGACCCTGCAGAACAGCCGGGTGGAAGGGCCCCCTACCAGTCGGGGGCCCTGGTGCAGCTGAACCGCCACTGCCTGTAGCCCCCACAGTGGATGGGGAATTAATCATTTATCACATCTGCGAGCGATAAGAATCTTCACAGCAGGTTGTAAAATGGATCATTATATTTTTATTGCCTGTCATTTAGGGTGGAATGGGCCAGACATGCTTCACTGCCAAGGTCACATCTGTGCGTTTCCATGTTCAGGTGACAAGGCAGTGTAAATACAGAACAAACAACCCTCTTTCCAGCCTCCCCCCCATATAATATTTTGCCCGCAATCTTCATCAATTCACCAAGCCACGTAGAAGAAGCTCCCTCTCCGGAGCAGGCAGTGTCCGGCGATTGTGCGCGGCAAAGTTTACATTTTTTTGCAGGAGTCTCCTTCGTTTAGCATGGCACTGGCTGCCTAGTACGGAGTCTGTTAAGTGCAAAGACACGGTGGAGGGAGGGGCACGGAGAGTGGCGGAACGGAACATGGCGGCCAAGATCCCCGCCTCGGTCTGAGACTCATGAGTTCACAGGGCCATTTTGCTGGGCGTTGTGCGCAGACTCTGAGCTTTGGGAGGTGTCCTGGATCCAAGGAACAGAGATGCCATCTACAACACAGAAACAATATGGTCAGAAGGTAGTGGGAACACTGTCGGAGGGAGGCAAAGGCTGCGGCCCAGACCCAAGTCAAAGAACACGCTCGGAGTCTAGCGCTTCACTACAGGACTGTTCCCGTCATTAGTTTTCCTATATACTACTTAGCAGATGTACAAAGCTGAAGCAGTAACTTCAGCAAGTCATTACCTCCCCATGTCTCCGGCATCACAACGAGATTGCAAGCGCGTCGGGGCTTGGACAGCAAATGTGTGTTGGTGACAGGATAATACAGTCATTGAGCTTTCTGGAATGACTGCTCCATTCAGATCAGGACTGCGGGGTGGGGAGAGTATGAGCTCTGATCGAAAGGGAGCTCACAAAAGATAGAGACCAAGGGGTATGACACAGGGGCAGTCCTGCGCAGGGAACAAGTGACAACCTGCAGCTATGTAAAGATCAGATCTTAGGAGAGGTGTGTTTGTTTCCACAACTATGGGACAAAAAATATATTTTAACAAGACATACGGCGGTTTTGCTATAAAACGAGCACTGCAAAGCATAAACAAAACAGAGGTAAAGTGAGTTTAGAACGAGTTCAGTCACAGAGCCAGTTGAAGGAGGGGTGAGGGGGGGGGGGGGGAGGGGGAAAGAGAAGAGACCGTTCTGGAGGACAGATGGACACAGCATGTGAGTTTGTAGTTATTTGTTTGGATTAAAAAAACGCTTCCTAAAAAGAAATCCAGCTGCAGGTTCCCTCCCACCACATCTTTCTGCAGACTGTACTACAAGCCCCTTTAGCTGTGTGCAACCACCAGCACAGGGAGAGATAAAGGGTAACAATAGGAGGAGTTATAGGGGGGGTAATCATGGGGTAATAGGTATAGTTACAGGGAGCGGTTATAGGGAGCAGTAGGAGGAGTTATAGGGAGCAATAGGAGTTGTTATAGGGAGCAATAGGAGGAGTTATAGGGAGCAATAGGAAAAAATAATTTCTGCATTGCTTTGACCTTCTACTGCGCTCATGGGTTTTTATTGTGGGTAATAGGGCAGCAGGAGTAGGCACCACATACAAATGGCGCTATATAATACAAATATACATACAACAGTGAATACCGCACTTTACAAAAGAGACAATACCAAACAGAAGAATACAGTAAGTACAAAAGAAATATCAATAGACTATTAGAGGACAATAGGAAAGGAAATCCCTGCCCAAGAGTTTACAATCCAAGTGGTATGTTGGGAGATTTACAGAGACAGCAGGTGAGGGATTAAGCGCAGTAAATGGCTGTGCTTGACCACAATGGTTGTTAAGAGCATCTCCAGTATGGGTATGTGACAGTAACTATGAATCCAGGCTATTCAAATGCTCATTCTGGTGGTCTGTTTTTAGGTTTGATTTAAAGGTAGAAAGAGAAGGTACATGGTGTATACCCAGGGCTGCCACCTTCTACTGAAGGTGGAACTTGGGGGGGGGGGGGGGAATCTCCTACCTGCGGCAGCGTCTCCCGGGATCGTCCTGCATCTCCCCCTACAACTCCAATGAATGTCTGCGAGGCATCAAATGACGCCACGTTGCCATGACAACGGGACGCTACGCCACGGCGTCAAGTTGCCATGTCAACGTGATGCTGCGTAGCGTCGTCATGTAGCAGCCCGTTACCATGGCAACTGGTGGCGCGTGACGCTGTGACATCACTTAGCATCCCGTTGTCACGGCAACGTAGCGACACTTGACAGAGTGCACCCATGTTCACTGGAGTTGCAGGGGAAGATGCAGGAGATGCCGCCGCACCCAGCCACCTGGAGATTAACAGCCTGAACGTGTAGCCAAGGGCCCAAAACCCATAGTCTCCAGGTCAAACCCGGAGTGGTGGCAACCCTGTGTATACAGAGTGTGAGGGAGTTTCACAGACAAAAGGGCAGTGAGGGGAAAAGGTTTAAGGCTAGAGAGAGCACAGAAGATTAGAAAGGAGAGACCGTTATGAGCAGAGCGCAGGGATAGAACGAGAGATAAATCTGACATGTACAGAGGAGCAAATGAGTGGAGACCCTTAATAGGAGGGTTCTCCTTAGTAGGAGAACTTTATAGGTGATCTGGAACTTGATGGGAAGCCAGGAGAGGGATGTAAGGAGGAGGTGAGCAGGGACTGTTCTGGGAGAACAAGTGAAATGATTCCAGCTGCAGCATTTGACAAATTGCAAAGGACGATAGTTGCAAAGCAGGGAAGCCCGTTAGCAGTGGGTTACAGTAACACAGGCGGGGGAGGATAACGGAACGCATTAGTTTTAGAAGTAGATTGACAAGAGGAAATGGCTGGTCTTGGCAATGTTACGCAGGAAGAAGCAACACATTTTAGCAAGTGCATGAATGTGAATGGAGGAAAGGAGAGAGTCAAATGCCATTCCCAGCCCATGTGCTCAGATGGTGGTACAGTTTACGGTGATGGGAGATGGGAGATTGGTCCAGGTTTAGGAGGAAATAGGAGCTCAGTTTTGCACGGGTTTAAGTCGGCGACAAACCACCCACGATGATATAGTCAGGAGGCAACACGAGACTTGGGGCAGGATGTAGGTGTGAGGTTATGGGGGTGTACAGCAATATCTGCATAGACATTACACCCAAAGCGAAAAGGAGTTGGCAACCAAGTGTGTAGAGCAGGGGGTTCTCAATTCCAGTCCTCAAGCCCCCCCTCCCCCCCCCCCAACTGGTCAGGTTTTCAGGATAGCCCTGCTTCAGCACAGGTGGCTCAGTCTTTGACGTGGACTGAGCCACCCAGTAGCGGATTTCCCATTAGGCCCGGGTAGCAACATTTTGGGGCAGCAAAAAATGTACGCCCCCATATAATTTTGCTGTGCTCTTGGGCCTATCGGACCTAATGGGAAGTCATTTTATCTGTTGCAGCCGCCTCCTTACCTGCCGGCCTCCCCCTGCACTGCAGACGTCCCCAATGTCCCTGCGACATTGCAGCATCAAATTACGTTGAGTTTCCATGGCAACGTGACGCCATGCAAAGTCACGTTGGTGGCGGTTCAGAAGGATGAGGGGGAGGCAGGTAAGGAGGCGGCCACAACAGCTGTGCCATGGGGTGGCGGATTTTGAAAACTGCCGCTTGAGCCACCTATGCTGAAGCAGAAATATCCTGAGAACTTGACCTGTTAAGGGGGGGGGGTAGGTCTGGAGGACTGGAGTTTAGAGCCCCTGGTGTAGAGAGAAAAAAATAAGCGCTGAGGTACACCAGACAGATCAAAATGTAAAAATAAACCTGGCAAGGAAAGTGCACTGGAAATGTATTGACACACGTTGGATGAGATAAGACAAGCTTGGCATAGGCTGTACTGCAGAGGGACAGCAGGTGAGAAGGTGGAAGGATAGAAGAACAGGGTCACGTAGTGCTGATAAGGAGGAGATGTAGAATCATGCGATAAGATCAAAGCACAAGGACAGAAGGATGAAGTGGCCCTAACAGCTTAAAGCGCATATTCAAAGGTAAAGTATAAAAGTGCAGACCGCCAGCATACCATACTACGGTGTGTGTCTCTCCTGCCAAGCTGACGACAGTGATAAAAATCAGAGATAAGGACAGGCACATGATGTGGGTGTCACAGGACAAAGTACACACAGAGTTCAAGCATCAAATCCTCACAGTCACAGGGAGCGCGAGCGTCCCGCTTCATACTATAACTAGGCGTCTCGGAGCAGCACGTACAGGGAGCGCGAGCGTCCCGCTTCATACTATAACTAGGCGTCTCGGAGCAGCACGTACAGGGAGCGCGAGCGTCCCGCTTCATACTATAACTAGGCGTCTCGGAGCAGCACGTACAGGGAGCGCGAGCGTCCCGCCTCATACTATAACTAGGCGTCTCGGAGCAGCACGTACAGGGAGCGCGAGTGTCCCGCTTCATACTATAACTAGGCGCCTCGGAGCAGCACGTACAGGGAGCGCGAGCGTCCCGCTTCATACTATAACTAGGCGTCTCGGAGCAGCACGTACAGGGAGTGCGAGCGTCCCGCTTCATACTATAACTAGGCGTCTCGGAGCAGCACGTACAGGGAGCGCGAGCGTCCCGCTTCATACTATAACTAGGCGTCTCGGAGCAGCACGTACAGGGAGCGCGAGCGTCCCGCTTCATACTATAACTAGGCGCCTCGGAGCAGCACGTACAGGGAGCGCGAGCGTCCCGCTTCATACTATAACTAGGCGCCTCGGAGCAGCACGTACAGGGAGCGCGAGCGTCCCGCTTCATACTATAACTAGGCGTCTCGGAGCAGCACGTACAGGGAGCGCGAGCGTCCCGCTTCATACTATAACTAGGCGTCTCGGAGCAGCACGTACAGGGAGCGTGAGCGTCCCGCTTCATACTATAACTAGGCGTCTCGGAGCAGCACGTACAGGGAGCGCGAGCGTCCCGCTTCATACTATAACTAGGCGTCTCGGAGCAGCACGTACAGGGAGCGCGAGCGTCCCGCTTCATACTATAACTAGGCGTCTCGGAGCAGCACGTACAGGGAGCGCGAGCGTCCCGCTTCATACTATAACTAGGCGCCTCGGAGCAGCACGTACAGGGAGCGCGAGCGTCCCGCTTCATACTATAACTAGGCGCCTCGGAGCAGCACGTACAGGGAGCGCGAGCGTCCCGCTTCATACTATAACTAGGCGTCTCGGAGCAGCACGTACAGGGAGCGCGAGCGTCCCGCTTCATACTATAACTAGGCGTCTCGGAGCAGCACGTACAGGGAGCGCGAGCGTCCCGCTTCATACTATAACTAGGCGCCTCGGAGCAGCACGTACAGGGAGCGCGAGCGTCCCGCTTCATACTATAACTAGGCGCGTCTGAGCAGCACGTACAGGGAGCGCGAGCGTCCCGCTTCATACTATAACTAGGCGTCTCGGAGCAGCACGTACAGGGAGCGCGAGCGTCCCGCTTCATACTATAACTAGGCGTCTCGGAGCAGCACGTACAGGGAGCGCGAGCGTCCCGCTTCATACTATAACTAGGCGTCTCGGAGCAGCACGTACAGGGAGCGCGAGCGTCCCGCTTCATACTATAACTAGGCGTCTCGGAGCAGCACGTACAGGGAGCGCGAGCGTCCCGCTTCATACTATAACTAGGCGCCTCGGAGCAGCACGTACAGGGAGCGCGAGCGTCCCGCTTCATACTATAACTAGGCGTCTCGGAGCAGCACGTACAGGGAGCGCGAGCGTCCCGCTTCATACTATAACTAGGCGTCTCGGAGCAGCACGTACAGGGAGCGCGAGCGTCCCGCTTCATACTATAACTAGGCGCCTCGGAGCAGCACGTACAGGGAGCGCGAGCGTCCCGCTTCATACTATAACTAGGCGCCTCGGAGCAGCACGTACAGGGAGCGCGAGCGTCCCGCTTCATACTATAACTAGGCGCCTCGGAGCAGCACGTACAGGGAGCGCGAGCGTCCCGCTTCATACTATAACTAGGCGCGTCTGAGCAGCACGTACAGGGAGCGCGAGCGTCCCGCTTCATACTATAACTAGGCGCCTCGGAGCAGCACGTACAGGGAGCGCGAGCGTCCCGCTTCATACTATAACTAGGCGCCTCGGAGCAGCACGTACAGGGACCTCGAGCGTCCCGCTTCATACTATAACTAGGCGTCTCGGAGCAGCACGTACAGGGAGCGCGAGCGTCCCGCTTCATACTATAACTAGGCGCGTCGGAGCAGCACGTACAGGGAGCGCGAGCGTCCCGCTTCATACTATAACTAGGCGTCTCGGAGCAGCACGTACAGGGAGCGCGAGCGTCCCGCTTCATACTATAACTAGGCGTCTCGGAGCAGCACGTACAGGGAGCGCGAGCGTCCCGCTTCACACTATAACTAGGCGTCTCGGAGCAGCACGTACAGGGAGCGCGAGCGTCCCGCTTCATACAATAACTAGGCGCGTCGGAGCAGCACGTACAGGGAGCGCGAGCGTCCCGCTTCATACTATAACTAGGCGCCTCGGAGCAGCACGTACAGGGAGCGCGAGCGTCCCGCTTCATACTATAACTAGGCGTCTCGGAGCAGCACGTACAGGGAGCGCGAGCGTCCCGCTTCATACTATAACTAGGCGTCTCGGAGCAGCACGTACAGGGAGCGCGAGCGTCCCGCTTCATACTATAACTAGGCGTCTCGGAGCAGCACGTACAGGGAGCGCGAGCGTCCCGCTTCATACTATAACTAGGCGTCTCGGAGCAGCACGTACAGGGAGCGCGAGCGTCCCGCTTCATACTATAACTAGGCGTCTCGGAGCAGCACGTACAGGGAGCGCGAGCGTCCCGCTTCATACTATAACTAGGCGTCTCGGAGCAGCACGTACAGGGAGCGCGAGCGTCCCGCTTCATACTATAACTAGGCGTCTCGGAGCAGCACGTACAGGGAGCGCGAGCGTCCCGCTTCATACTATAACTAGGCGTCTCGGAGCAGCACGTACAGGGAGCGCGAGCGTCCCGCTTCATACTATAACTAGGCGTCTCGGAGCAGCACGTACAGGGAGCGCGAGCGTCCCGCTTCATACTATAACTAGGCGCCTCGGAGCAGCACGTACAGGGAGCGCGAGCGTCCC
This sequence comes from Ascaphus truei, assembly GCF_040206685.1. NCBI lineage: Eukaryota > Metazoa > Chordata > Amphibia > Anura > Ascaphidae > Ascaphus > Ascaphus truei. The sequence goes on from NW_027456927.1 coordinate 227,690, forward strand.
GCTTCATACTATAACTAGGCGCCTCGGAGCAGCACGTACAGGGAGCGCGAGCGTCCCGCTTCATACTATAACTAGGCGCCTCGGAGCAGCACGTACAGGGAGCGCGAGCGTCCCGCTTCATACTATAACTAGGCGCCTCGGAGCAGCACGTACAGGGAGCGCGAGCGTCCCGCTTCATACTATAACTAGGCGTCTCGGAGCAGCACGTACAGGGAGCGCGAGCGTCCCGCTTCATGCTATAACTAGGCGTCTCGGAGCAGCACGTACAGGGAGCGCGAGCGTCCCGCTTCATACTATAACTAGGCGCCTCGGAGCAGCACGTACAGGGAGCGCGAGCGTCCCGCTTCATACTATAACTAGGCGTCTCGGAGCAGCACGTACAGGGAGCGCGAGCGTCCCGCTTCATACTATAACTAGGCGCCTCGGAGCAGCACGTACAGGGAGCGCGAGCGTCCCGCTTCATACTATAACTAGGCGTCTCGGAGCAGCACGTACAGGGAGCGCGAGCGTCCCGCTTCATACTATAACTAGGCGCCTCGGAGCAGCACGTACAGGGAGCGCGAGCGTCCCGCTTCATACTATAACTAGGCGTCTCGGAGCAGCACGTACAGGGAGCGCGAGCGTCCCGCTTCATACTATAACTAGGCGTCTCGGAGCAGCACGTACAGGGAGCGCGAGCGTCCCGCTTCATACTATAACTAGGCGCCTCGGAGCAGCACGTACAGGGAGCGCGAGCGTCCCGCTTCATACTATAACTAGGCGCCTCGGAGCAGCACGTACAGGGAGCGCGAGCGTCCCGCTTCATACTATAACTAGGCGTCTCGGAGCAGCACGTACAGGGAGCGCGAGCGTCCCGCTTCATACTATAACTAGGCGTCTCGGAGCAGCACGTACAGGGAGCGCGAGCGTCCCGCTTCATACTATAACTAGGCGTCTCGGAGCAGCACGTACAGGGAGCGCGAGCGTCCCGCTTCATGCTATAACTAGGCGTCTCGGAGCAGCACGTACAGGGAGCGCGAGCGTCCCGCTTCATACTATAACTAGGCGCCTCGGAGCAGCACGTACAGGGAGCGCGAGCGTCCCGCTTCATACTATAACTAGGCGCCTCGGAGCAGCACGTACAGGGAGCGCGAGCGTCCCGCTTCATACTATAACTAGGCGTCTCGGAGCAGCACGTACAGGGAGCGCGAGCGTCCCGCTTCATACTATAACTAGGCGTCTCGGAGCAGCACGTACAGGGAGCGCGAGCGTCCCGCTTCATACTATAACTAGGCGCCTCGGAGCAGCACGTACAGGGAGCGCGAGCGTCCCGCTTCATACTATAACTAGGCGCCTCGGAGCAGCACGTACAGGGAGCGCGAGCGTCCCGCTTCATACTATAACTAGGCGCCTCGGAGCAGCACGTACAGGGAGCGCGAGCGTCCCGCTTCATACTATAACTAGGCGTCTCGGAGCAGCACGTACAGGGAGCGCGAGCGTCCCGCTTCATACTATAACTAGGCGCCTCGGAGCAGCACGTACAGGGAGCGCGAGCGTCCCGCTTCCTACTATAACTAGGCGTCTCGGAGCAGCACGTACAGGGAGCGCGAGCGTCCCGCTTCATACTATAACTAGGCGCGTCGGAGCAGCACGTACAGGGAGCGCGAGCGTCCCGCTTCCTACTATAACTAGGCGTCTCGGAGCAGCACGTACAGGGAGCGCGAGCGTCCCGCTTCATACTACAACTAAGCGTCTCGGAGCAGCACGTACAGGGAGCGCGAGCGTCCCGCTTCATACTATAACTAGGCGCGTCGGAGCAGCACGTACAGGGAGCGCGAGCGTCCCGCTTCATACTATAACTAGGCGCCTCGGAGCAGCATGTACAGGGAGCGCGAGCGTCCCGCTTCATACTATAACTAGGCGTCTCGGAGCAGCACGTACAGGGAGCGCGAGCGTCCCGCTTCATACTATAACTAGGCGTCTCGGAGCAGCACGTACAGGAGCGCGAGCGTCCCGCTTCATACTATAACTAGGCGTCTCGGAGCAGCACGTACAGGGAGCGCGAGCGTCCCGCCTCATACTATAACTAGGCGTCTCGGAGCAGCACGTACAGGGAGCGCGAGCGTCCCCGCCTCATACTATAACTAGGCGTCTCGGAGCAGCACGTACAGGGAGCGCGAGTGTCCCTCTTCATACTATAACTAGGCGTCTCGGAGCAGCACGTACAGGGAGCGCGAGCGTCCCGCTTCATACTATAACTAGTGCGTCTCGGAGCAGCACGTACAGGGAGCGCGAGCAGTCCCGCATCATACTATAACTAGCGTCTCGGAGCAGCACGTACAGGGAGTGCGAGCGTCCCGCTTCTTACTATAACTAGGCGTCTCGAGCAGCACGTACAGGGAGCGCGAGCGTCCCGCTTCATACTATAACTAGGCGCCTCGGAGCAGCAACGTACAGGGAGCGCTGAGCGTCCCGCTTCATACTATAACTAGGCGCCTCGGAGCAGCACGTACAGGGAGCGCGAGCGTCCCCGCTTCATACTATAACTAGGCGTCTCGGAGCAGCACGTACAGGGAGCGCGAGCGTCCCGCTTCATACTATAACTAGGCGTCTCGGAGCAGCACGTACAGGGGAGCGGCGAGCGTCCCGCTTCATACTATAACTAGGCGCCTCGGAGCAGCACGTACAGGGAGCGCGAGCGTCCCGCTTCATACTATAACTAGGCGCGTCTGAGCAGCACGTACAGGGAGCGCGAGCGTCCCGCTTCATACTATAACTAGGCGCCTCGGAGCAGCACGTACAGGGAGCGCGAGCGTCCCGCTTCATACTATAACTAGGCGCCTCGGAGCAGCACGTACAGGGAGCGCGAGCGTCCCGCTTCATACTATAACTAGGCGTCTCGGAGCAGCACGTACAGGGAGCGCGAGCGTCCCGCTTCATACAATAACTAGGCGTCTCGGAGCAGCACGTACAGGGACCTCGAGCGTCCCGCTTCATACTATAACTAGGCGTCTCGGAGCAGCACGTACAGGGAGCGCGAGCGTCCCGCTTCATACTATAACTAGGCGCCTCGGAGCAGCACGTACAGGGAGCGCGAGCGTCCCGCTTCATACTATAACTAGGCGCCTCGGAGCAGCACGTACAGGGAGCGTGAGCCGTCCCGCTTCATACTATAACTAGGCGCTCGGAGCAGCACGTACAGGGAGCGCGAGCGTCCCGCTTCATGCTATAACTAGGCGCGTCGGAGCAGCACGTACAGGGAGCGCGAGCGTCCCGCTTCATACTATAACTAGGCGTCTCGGCGCAGCACGTACAGGGAGCGCGAGCGTCCCGCTTCATACTATAACTAAGGCGTCTCGGAGCAGCACGTACAGGGAGCGCGAGCGTCCCGCTTCATACTATAACTAGGAGTCTCGAGCAGCACGTACAGGGAGCGCGAGCGTCCCGCTTCATACTATAAACTAGGCGTCTCGGAGCAGCACGTACAGGGACCTCGAGCGTCCCGCTTCATACTATAACTAGGCGCCTCGGAGCAGCACATCAGGGAGCGCGAGCGTCCCGCTTCATACTATAACTAGGCGTCTCGGAGCAGCACGTACAGGGAGGCGCGAGCGTCCCGCTTCATACTATAACTAGGCGCCTCGGAGCAGCACGTACAGGGAGCCGCGAGCGTCCCGCTTCATACTATAACTAAGGGGCGCCTCGGAGCAGCACAGTACAGGGAGCGCGAGCGTCCCCGCTTCATACTATAACTAGGCGTCCTCGGAGGCAGCACGTACAGGGAGCGTGAGCGTCCCGCTTCATACTATAACTAGGCGTCTCGGAGCAGCACGTACAGGGAGCGCGAGCGTCCCGCTTCCTACTATAACTAGGCGTCTCGGAGCAGCACGTACAGGGAGCGCCGAGCGTCCCGCTTCATACTATAACTAGGCGCGTCGGAAGCAGCACGTACAGGGAACGCGAGCGTCCCGCTTCCTACTATAACTAGGCGTCTCGGAGCAGCACGTACAGGGAGGCGCGAGCGTCCCGCTTCCTACTATAACTAGGCGTCTCGGAGCAGCACGTACAGGGAGTGCGAGCGTCCCGCTTCATACTATAACTAGGCGTCTCGGAGCAGCACGTACAGGGAGCGCGAGCGTCCCGCTTCATACTATAACTAGGCGCGTCGGAGCAGCGAGTACAGGGAGCGCGAGCGTCCCGCTTCATACTACAACTAAGCGTCTCGGAGCAGCACGTACAGGGAGCGCGAGCGTCCCGCTTCATACTATAACTAGGGCGTCTCGGAGCAGCACGTACAGGGAGCGCGAGCGTCCCGCTTCATACTATAACTAGGCGTCTCGGAGCAGCACGTACAGGGAGCTGCGAGCGACCCGCCTCATACTATAACTAGGCCGCCTCGGAGCAGCACGTACAGGGAGCGCGAGCGTCCCGCTTCATACTATAACTAGGCGCCTCGGAGCAGCACGTACAGGGAGCGCGAGCGTCCGCTTCACACTATAACTAGGCGTCTCGGAGCAGCACGTACAGGGAGCGCGAGCGTCCCGCTTCATACTATAACTAGGCGCCTCGGAGCAGCACGTACAGGGAGCGCGAGCGTCGCTCATATATAAACTAGGCGTCTGGAGCAGCAAGTACAGGAGCGCTGAGCTCCGCTTCATACGATAACTAGGCCGCGTCGGCGCAGCATGTACAGGAGCGCGAGCGTCCCGCTTCATACTATAACTAGCGCCTCGGAGCAGCACGTACAGGGAGCGCGAGCGTCCCGCTTCATACTATAACTAGGCGCTCGGAGCAGCACGTACAGGGAGCGCGAGCGTCCCGCTTCATACTATAACTAGGCGTCTCGGAGCAGCACGTACAGGGAGCGCGAGCGTCCCGTCATACTATAACTAGGCGCCTCGGAGCAGCACGTACAGGGGCGCGAGCGTCCCGCTTCATACTATAACTAGGCGTCTCGGAGCAGCACGTACAGGGAGCGCGAGCGTCCCGCTTCATACTATAACTAGGGCGCCTCGGAGCAGCACGTACAGGAGAGCGCGAGCGTCCCGCTTCATACTATAACTAGGAGCCTCGGAGCAGCATCGTACAGGGAGCTGCGAGCAGTCCCGCTTCATACTATAACTAGGCGTCTCGGAGCAGCACGTACAGGGAGCGCGAGCGTCCCGCTTCATACTATAACTAGGCGCCTCGGAGGCAGCACGTACAGGAGCGCGAGCGTCCCGCTTCATACTATAACTAGGCGTCTCGGAGCAGCACGTACAGGGGGGAAGGCGCGAGCGTCCCGCTTCCCTACTATAACTAGGCGCCTCGGAGCAGCACGTACAGGGAGCGCGAGCGTCCCGCTTCATACTATAACTAGGCGCCTCGGAGGCAGCACGTACAGGGGAGCGCGAGCGTCCCGCTTCATACTATAACTAGTGCGTCTCGGAGCAGCACGTACAGGGAGCGGCGAGGCGTCCCGTGTCTCGGAGCAGCACGTACAGGGAGCCGCGAGCGTCCCGCTTCATACTAGAACTAGCGTCTCGGAGCAGCACGTACAGGGAGCGCGAGCGTCCCGCTTCATACTATAACTAGGCGTCTCGGAGCAGCACCGTACAGGGAGCGCGAGCGTCCCGCTTCATACTATAACTAGGCGTCTCGGAGCAGCACGTACAGGGAGCGCGAGCGTCCCGCTTCATACTATAACTAGGCGTCTCGGAGCAGCACGTACAGGGAGCGCGAGCGTCCGCTTCATACTATAACTAGGCGCCTCGGAGCAGCACGTACAGGGAGCGCGAGCGTCCCGCTTCATACTATAACTAGCGTCTCGAGCAGCACGTACAGGGAGCGCGAGCGTCCCGCTTCATACTATAACTAGGCGTCTCGGAGCAGCACGTACAGGGGAGCGCGAGCGTCCCGCTTCATACTATAACTAGGCGTCTCGGAGCAGCACGTACAGGGAGCGCGAGCGTCCGCTTCATACTATAACTAGGCGTCTCGGAGCAGCACGTACAGGGAGCGCGAGCGTCCCGCTTCATACTATAACTAGGCGTCTCGGAGCAGCACGTACAGGAGCGCGAGCGTCCCGCTTCATACTATAACTAGGACGTCTCGGCGCAGCACGTACAGGGAGCGCGAGCGTCCCGCTTCATACTATAACTAGGCGTCTCGGAGCAGCACGTACAGGGAGCGCGAGCGTCCCGCTTCATACTATAACTAGGCGTCTCGGAGCAGCACGTACAGGGAGCGCGAGCGTCCGCTTCATACTATAACTAGCGCTCGGAGCAGCACGTACAGGGAGCGCGAGCGTCCCGCTTCATACTATAACTAGGCGCCTCGGAGCAGCACGTACAGGGAGCGCGAGCGTCCCGCTTCATACTATAACTAGGCGTCTCGGAGCAGCACGTACAGGAGCGCGAGCGTCCCGCTTCATACTATAACTAGGCGTCTCGGAGCAGCACGTACAGGGAGCGCGAGCGTCCCGCTTCATACTATAACTAGGCCTCGGAGCAGCACGTACATGGAGCGCCAGAGCGTCCCGCTTCATACATAACTAGGCGTCTCGGAGCAGCACGTACAGGACGCGCGAGCGTCCCGCTTCATACTATAACTAGGCGCCTCGGAGCAGCACGTACAGGGAGCGCGAGCGTCCCGCTTCATACTATAACTAGGCGCCTCGGAGCAGCACGTACAGGGAGCGCGAGCGTCCGCTTCATACTATAACTAGGCGTCTCGGAGCAGCACGTACAGGGAGCGCGAGCGTCCCGCTTCATACTATAACTAGGCGTCTCGAGCAGCACGTACAGGAGCGCGAGCGTCCCGCTTCATACTATAACTAGGCGTCTCGGAGCAGCACGTACAGGGAGCGCGAGCGTCCCGCTTCATACTATAACTAGGCGCCTCGTGAGCAGCACGTACAGGGAGCGCGAGCGTCCCGCTTCATACTATAACTAGGCGCCTCGGAGCAGCACGTACAGGGAGCGCGAGCGTCCCGCTTCATACTATAACTAGGCGCCTCGGAGCAGCACGTACAGGGAGCGCGAGCGTCCCGCTTCATACTATAAACTAGGCGCTCGGAGCAGCACGTACAGGGAGCGCGAGCGTCCCGCTTCATACTATAACTAGGCGTCTCGGAGCAGCACGTACAGGGAGCGCGAGCGTCCCGCTTCATACTATAACTAGGCGCCTCGGAGCAGCACGTACAGGGAGCGCGAGGAGCGTCCCGCTTCATACTATAACTAGGCGCCTCGGAGCAGCACGTACAGGGAGCGCGAGCGTCCCGCTTCATACTTATGAACTAGGCGCCTCGGAGCAGCACGTACAGGGAGCGCGAGCGTCCCGCTTCATACTATAACTAGGCGCCTCGGAGCAGCACGAACAGGGAGCGCGAGCGTCCCGCTTCATGCTATAACTAGGCGTCTCGGAGCAGCACGTACAGGGAGCGCGAGCGTCCGCTTCATACTATAACTAGGCGTCTCGGAGCAGCACGTACAGGGAGCGCGAGCGTCCCGCTTCATACTATAACTAGGCGTCTCGGAGCAGCACGTACAGGGAGCGCGAGCCGTCCCGCTTCATACTATAACTAGGCGTCTCGGAGCAGCACGTACAGGGAGCGCGAGCGTCCCGCTTCATACTATAACTAGGCGCCTCGGAGCAGCACGTACAGGGAGCGCGAGCGTCCCGCTTCATACTATAACTAGGCAGGGAGCGCGAGCGTCCCGCTTCATACTATAAACTAGGCGTCTCGGAGCAGCACGTACAGGGAGCGCGAGCGTCCCGCTTCATACTATAACTAGGCGTCTCGGAGCAGCACGTACAGGGAGCGCGAGCGTCCCGCTTCATACTATAACTAGGCGCCTCGGAGCAGCACGTACAGGGAGCGCGAGCGTCCCGCTTCATACTATAACTAGGCGTCTCGGAGCAGCACGTACAGGGAGCGCGAGCGTCCCGCTTCATACTATAACTAGGCGCCTCGGAGCAGCACGTACAGGGAGCGCGAGCGTCCCGCTTCATACTATATACTAGGCGCGTCGGAGGAGCACGTACAGGGAGCGCGAGCGTCCCGCTTCATACTATAACTAGGCGCCTCGGAGCAGCACGTACAGGGAGCTGCGAGCGTCCCGCTTCATACTATAACTAGGCGCGCTCGGAGCGAGCACGTACCAGGGAGCGCTGAGCGTCCCGCTTCATACTAGGTATCTAGGCGCTCTCGGAGCAGCAACGTACAGGGAGCGAGCGAGCGTCCCGCTTCATACTAATAACTAGGCGCCTCGGAGGCAGCACGTACAGGGAGCGCGAGCGTCCCGCTTCATACTATAACTAGGCGCCTCGGAGCAGCACGTACAGGGAGCGCGAGCGTCCCGCTTCATACTATAACTAGGCGCCTCGGAGCAGGCACGTACAGGGAGCGCGAGCGTCCCGCTTCATACTATAACTAGAGCGTCTCGGAGCAGCCGCCGTACAGGGAGCGCGAGCGTCCCGCTTCATACTATAACTAGGCGCCTCGGAGCAGCACGTACAGGGAGCGCGAGCGTCCCGCTTCATACTATAACTAGGCGTCTCGGAGCAGCACGTACAGGGAGCGCGAGCGTCCCGCTTCATACTATAACTAGGCGTCTCGGAGCAGCACGTACAGGGAGCGCGAGCGTCCGCTTCATACTATAACTAGGCGTCTCGGAGCAGCACGTACAGGGAGCGCGAGCGTCCCGCTTCATACTATAACTAGGCGTCTCGGAGCAGCACGTACAGGGAGCGCGAGCGTCCCGCTTCATACTATAACTAGGGCGTCTCGGAGCAGCACGTACAGGGAGCGCGAGCGTCCCGCTTCATACTATAACTAGGCGTCTCGGAGCAGCACGTACAGGAGCGCGAGCGTCCCGCTTCATACTATAACTAGGCGTCTCGGAGCAGCACGTACAGGGAGCGCGAGCGTCCCGCTGTCATACTATAACTAGGCGTCTCGGAGCCCAGCACGTACAGGGAGCGCGAGCGTCCCGCTCTCATACTATAACTAGGCGTCTCGAGCAGCACGTACAGGGAGCGCGAGCGTGCCCGCTTCGATACTATAACTAGGCGTCTCGGAGCAGCACGTACAGGAGCGCCGAGCGTCCCGCTTCATACTATAACTAGGCGTCTCGGAGCAGCACGTACAGGGAGCTGCGAGCGTCCCGCTTCATACTATAACTAGGCGTCTCGGAGCAGCACGTACAGGGAGCGCGAGCGTCCCGCTTCATACTATAACTAGGCGTCTCGGAGCAGCACGTACAGGGAGCGCGAGCGTCCCACTTCCTACTAGAACTAGGCGTCTCGGAGCAGCACGTACAGGGAGCGCGAGCGTCCCGCTTCATACTATAACTAAGGTGTCTCGGAGCAGCACGTACAGGGAGCGCGAGCGGTCCCGCTTCATACTATAACTAGGCGTCTCGGAGCAGCACGTACAGGGAGCGCGAGCGTCCCGCTTCATACTATAACTAGGCGTCTCGGAGCAGCACGTACAGGGAGCGCGAGCGTCCCGCTTCATACTATAACTAGGCGCGTCGGAGCAGCACGTACAGGGAGCGCGAGCGTCCCGCTTCATACTATAACTAGGCGCCTCGGAGCAGCACGTACAGGGAGCGCGAGCGTCCCGCTTCATACTATAACTAGGCGTCTCGGAGCAGCACGTACAGGGAGCAGCGAGCGTCCCGCTTCATACTATAACTAGGCGTCTCGGAGCAGCACGTACAGGGAGAGCGCGAGCGTCCCGCTTCATACTATAACTAGGCGCCTCGGAGCAGCACGTACAGGGAGCGCGAGCGTCCCGCTTCATACTATAACTAGGCGTCTCGGAGCAGCACGTACAGGGAGCGCGAGCGTCCCGCTTCATACTATAACTAGGCCGTCTCGGAGCAGCACGTACAGGGAGCGCGAGCGTCCCGCTTCATACTATAACTAGGCGCCTCGGAGCAGCACGTACAGGGAGCGCGAGCGTCCCGCTTCATACTATAACTAGGCGCCTCGAGAGCAGCACGTACAGGGAGCGCGAGCGTCCCGCTCATACTATAACTAGGCGTCTCGGAGCAGCACGTACAGGGAGCGCGAGCGTCCCGCTTCATACTATAACTAGGCGCCTCGGAGCAGCACGTACAGGAGAGCGCGAGCGTCCCGCTTCATACTATAACTAGGCGTCTCGGAGCAGCACGTACAGGGAGCGCGAGCGTGCCCGCTTCATACTATAACTAGGCGCCTCGGAGCAGCACGTACAGGGAGCGCGAGCGTCCCGCTTCATACTATAACTAGGCGCCTCGGAGCAGCACGTACAGGGAGCGCGAGCGTCCCGCTTCATACTATAACTAGGCGCCTCGGAGCAGCAACGTACAGGGAGCGCGAGCGTCCCGCTTCATACTATAACTAGGCGCCTCGGAGCAGCACGTACAGGGAGCGCGAGCGTCCCGCTTCATACTAGATAACTAGGCGCCTCGAGAGCAGCACGTACAGGGAGCGGCGAGCGTCCCGCTTCATACTATAACTAGGCGTCTCGGAGCAGCACGTACAGGGAGCGCGAGCGTCCCGCTTCATACTATAACTAGGCGTCTCGGAGCAGCATGTACAGGGAGCGCGAGCGTCCCGCTTCATACTATAACTAGGCGCCTCGGAGCAGCACGTACAGGGAGCGCGAGCGTCCCGCTTCATACTATAACTAGGAGTCTCGGAGCAGCACGTACAGGGAGCGCGAGCGTCCCGTTTCATACTATAACTAGGCGTCTCGGAGCAGCACGTACAGGGAGCGCGAGCGTCCCGCTTCATACTATAACTAGGCGTCTCGGAGCAGCACGTACAGGGAGCGCGAGCGTCCCGCTTCATACTATAACTAGGCGTCTCGGAGCAGCACGTACAGGGAGCGCGAGCGTCCCGCTTCATACTATAACTAGGCGTCTCGGAGCAGCACGTACAGGGAGCGCGAGCGTCCCGCTTCATACTATAACTAGGCGTCTCGGAGCAGCACGTACATGGAGCGCGAGCGTCCCGCTTCATACTTATAACTAGGCGTCTCGGAGCAGCACGTACAGGGAGCACGAGCGTCCCGCTTCATACTATAACTAGGCGTCTCGGAGCAGCACGTACAGGGATCGCGAGCGTCCCGCTTTCATACTATAACTAGGCGTCTCGGAGCAGCACGTACAGGGAGCGCGAGCGTCCCGCTTCATACTATAACTAGGCGCCTCGGAGCAGCACGTACAGGGAGCGCGAGCGTCCCGCTTCATACTATAACTAGGCGCCTCGGAGCAGCACGTACAGGGAGCGCGAGCGTCCCGCTTCATACTATAACTAGGCCGTCTCGGAGCAGCACGTACAGGGAGCGCGAGCGTCCCGCTTCATACTATAACTAGGCGCCTCGGAGCAGCACGAACAGGGAGCGCGAGCGTCCCGCTTCATACTATAACTAGGCGCCTCGGAGCAGCACGTACAGGGAGCGCCGAGCGTCCCGCTTCATACTATAAACTAGAGCGTCTCGGAGCAGCACGTACAGGGAGCGCGAGCGTCCCGCTTCATACTATAACTAGGCGCGTCGGAGCAGCACGTACAGGGAGCGCGAGCGTCCCCGCTTCATACTATAACTAGGCGTCGTCGGAGCAGGCACGTACAGTGAGCGCGAGCGTCCCGCTTCATACTATAAACTAGGCGCGTCGGGAGCAGCAC